>NC_085021.1:13871000-13984628 GCF_963692335.1 Osmerus eperlanus
ACAGCTTCCATCTCCTGATCCCTAAAGAGCAGGTTCTGTCAGTTGAGTTACATCAGCTAATAAAGCTCTCACCTAACCTGACACCAATCCCACAAGCCAGGCTGGAAACACCACAGGACGTCGCCTTAAGCATCTCAATACCTCTCAGTGGAAATGCATCACTCTGCACTAATCAGTTGAGGCAGGGCCGGACATATGCAATAGAGAAGAACTGGTTTCAAAATGTTTGGTCATTGGATAGAGACAGAATCTCCCATCCTTTTGTTTGTTAATTTGTGTGAATTTTTTTACTTTTCCTTTCATTTTGCTGTGGCCGCTCTCAGCCTAGCCTTGTCCTTTAACTGCTCTGGTAGCTTATCTGCCTGTCTTACCAAACCAGGATAACTTCAGCAATTTTGTGTCCCCAGTCCAGCCTCTGTCTGACTTTTAGCTGCCACATTTGTCAACATGACCCAGGCCAGTTCTCTAGCAGCCTGTCAGCCTGCAGTCACACTGTGATCGTCCTGCTGCTGACCTGGTTGGAGAGGAGCCTGTGACAGCCTGCAGTGTCAGGACCAGTCGGACACTGGGAACTCTCAGCGGTGATCAGTATGGAGACTCCAACAGAGTGCCTCCAGGTTGCGATACAACAGTCAGCACAGTTTCCTTCCCCACCAGCATTGTGAGGCCACACAATGTGACGCCGAGGGCTCCACTAAAACAAGCCTGACAGGATTTAAACCGCTAAGATCCCCAAGGCTTGTCCCAGAATGGAGGAGAGACGGATCACTAAACTTTAATCAACATTCTAACATGGCCATATTGAGGGTGCAATGTGAATGGTTCACTGTCCTTCTGTCCTGTGCTGGCCTTTCTTTAACCAGCTGTATACTGGGCCCATTAGTGGTAATGGAATGCCTCCCTTGCAGTACGGCTGTTAGAGGCAGTGTGTTTCCTGAGGCTGCTGCTGCATTGCTCTCAATGAGTGATCCAATTGAATTAACATGAAGATCATCGGGTTGTTGACAGAGTTGTAATGGATGTTAAGTGCTGTCTGAGCAAGATAAACCCTGGGAGGAGCCCCACAGATGAGTGACCCAGACCTTCTATTCTCCAAGTACCTGACACTCACCATAGCCAGAATTGAACTTGTCAACACTGATGCTTTAGGCCTAATCTGGCACACCTCCTTGGTGTGACGGTTTGGATGCTGTGTGAGTGGTGATTCAGTTAGGCTAGTCCTGTGTTGTCACAGGGCGAGGCAGAGATGTTGTCTGTACTGACGTTGTCATGCCGAAGGCACAGAGGCATGGCCGGCCCAGGCATCCAGACAGAGAGGCATGGCCGGCACAGGCCCAGGCATCCAGACAGAGAGGCCTGGCCGGCACAGGCATCCAGACAGAGAGGCATGGCCGGCACAGGCACAGGCCCAGGCATCCAGAGGTTGTGGGCAGTTGATCCAACTTGTAATCTCCCACTGGCAACCAGCCCTTAGGTGACGGAGATCCGGCGCACATTTAGGTCAAGTGGGAAAACATCCAGTCTGGAGGGAGCAGCTTAACAGACACAGTTTGGGTCTACTTACATTTAAGTGAGTGTTGAAATGCCATTCTGTTCATTTGTGCGTGGATAGATGAGAACTTTTGAACTTATGTTAGTTATCCATATGAACAGGGGTAGTATAAAGTGTAAGCTTCAGATAAGACAACAATTGTAAAACAGTTTGTTGGAATGTAAGCTTATGGTCTGACAGACACGTGTATGTTCATGTTTCAGGCACAAAACAACAAATGTCAGAGGCTAGTACTTGGGGCTCAACATGGCACATTAATGAACTTGTGGGATCTCACGCGTCTATCCTGGGCATTTCAGGAATGTCTCAATCTCTGTGAATAAATGTCTCCTTTTGTCCTCAGCTGGCTGGATTCCCAGATCCGGCCTGTTGCAGCGATTACAGTGTGTGGGATATCTGTAGTCCTGGCTACTGGGAGGCATGTGTTTCTGCATTCACATTACACGCACACATATTTTAGAGTTTTTGAATTTTAAATAGCCTAAAGCTTTATGGCAGAGATCACATGTTGAAATGGTGTTAGACCTGTATCTGCTACAGATGGGGACTGCTGGATAGACATTCCCTTGTGGATGGGTAAGGGAAGAATGTTAGAAGAATTTCTGGTCATACTGCTTCCTTATTGGCCTGTGACTATGCCTATGCAATAGCTGATTTCTCTGCCAGTTCCTCATCTCTGTTAGTTCAATGTTCTCCCATCTTCAGAGCCCAGCCAGCCAGCCAGTGGTTAAAAGTGGCATCCATTCAAAATAGCTCTCCCCCTTCCATGTGTGTCAACATTAAGAAAGCTTGCATGCCTTCCTAGTGTTTATTCTAGTTCCTGTGTTCCACCCACAGCAGCCCTGCAATCATCTAGTGATGACAGTCAAGAGGGCAGGGCCCCCCTCTCTCCAGCCCCCCTCATTCTGCTCGGCACTGAGTCACAACCAGTCCTGCTGGCTGGTAATCCCCCTCACTGGCATAGCTACTGGATGTGCTGTCTGGTGGATGTCTCATGATTGTTGGTCAGGATGTATCATATAATTCCGACTATCTTTAGTCTGGAAGACTCTATCCCATGCAATGATGTGGTGATCTCATCTGGAGATTAAAGGTGGGGTCAATGATCAACAGCCTCCCATGTATAAACATGCAGCAGCACAGATTGTCTACGCCTCCTCTACTTTCCCTGATGAATGGGGACAGGAACAGAAACTGGTCTGTAGCTTATCTCTGCATTGTAAGCCTGGATCTAGAGACATTTTGAAATCCCTAGGTGTGTTGTTTGGATGGCTATCATCAAAACACCAGAGCCATGACACCTATCCTGTTTATTCTTCTGTAACTGGTTGTGAGCTTGTGTCAGACCCAGCGACGAGGCCCTCTCCACCTGACAGTCTGCTGAGAGTGAGGCTGGGAGGGCCGGCAGCTAGAGGAGGCCCCCAGGGACTGACTGACGTCAATGGAACACAACCAGCGGGTTCTCCAAAAACACAGACACTGTTTTTGTTAGCCTAGGGAAAACGATTTAGGACAACTGGCCATGTTGGTAGTATGGTGTTTGGCCAAAGTCTGTTCTTGATCCTCTGATGAGATGTGATCCACTATCTGTCTAGCTCCATGTTGCTGTCGTATACCTCTTTGTCCATGTGTTTCCTGTAACGATAGTGTCCCCTGTCCTCTCTCTGCAGTCCCAGCGTGTTTCAGCTCCAGTAAGAGGGCCCCTCCCCCGGTCCCCCCACGCACCACCTCCAAGCCCCTGATCTCCGTGACCTTGCAGAGCAGCACAGAGTCGGCCCAGGACACCTACCTGGACGGACAGGACCGCCGCAGCGAGGCCAACAGCCAGTCAGGACGCAGCAACTCCTCTGACAGCCTGTGTAGTACCCTCGCCACCAGCCTCACAAAGGGCAGTAAACCTCCTGTCCCAGGTGCTGCCCCTGTCCCCACTGCTGTCCCTGTCCCCATCCCTACCCCTAGAGACCCCCCCTCCCTGATCAGCCTGCCCCAGAATGACAGTCTGAGTCCAGGCCTCGCCCTTGGAGAGCCCCAGACTGAGACCGTGCCCAAGAGGAAACTCTCCTCTATTGGCATTCAGGTGAGAACCCTTCCCCATATAATCTGCAAGAGATCATGATGCTGTCATGCAAGACGTGAGGTGGGCCACATTATAACTGGCATTTCATTTATTGACAGGTGGACTGCGTTCTGCCAATCCCAAGAGAAGATACGCCCCCTTTGACCAAGTTCCAGTCGATTGGAGTGCAGGTGGAAAACGGCAGGCCGTAAGTAAAGATCAGGATCCCTCTGTGGCAAGTAAGGAGCAGATCAGATGTGGGTTACACAGCTGCTGACCCTAATAGGAAGGGGAAGCATAGTAATGCATTTGATTTATTAGCGGGGTGTAGTTGCATTTTACAGCTTTACAACCAAATGGTTGTTTCTGCATTAATGCTTTGCTGCCATTTTTAGCGACAAACGCATACACCAACACACACACACAGAGTGACCCTGATTTGTCTGTGTGGCAAATCACAGCATGGTTGTGTGGTAGTGGCCAAGGTCATCCAGCAGTCAGTGTTGGGGCTGGCAGAAGTGTAGTGTATAGTAGTCTGCCTCTGATTGATGGCCCCCTGCCTGTGTTTTGGTCCTACTAAAGGCAGGCGTCTTTGAGAAACTAGCCAATTGAACCTGCCAAGCACAGTGTAATTTACCTTAATCACATTTGTTAGACTGTGGTGCCTACTTTCACTCCCCTCTCTCTCTCTCTCTCTCTCATTCCTATGGGTGCAATCTTTCTGCTTGTTATCTTGTTCTCTTGCACAGTCTCTCTCTCTCTCTCTCTCTCTCTCTCTCTCTCTCTGTCTCTCTGTCTCTCTGTCTCTCTCTCTCTCTCTCTTTGTCTCTCTCTGCATCTTGCTGTCTCTGTATTTGCAGTGAATGTGCTCTTAGCTTCACTCATGTTCTCCCATCAAATTCCATCCGTGTTGACGGGAATCTATTGAAAAATCTGACCCAGCACTTGAATGCCTACTTACAAACAGCGTGTGTGTGTGTGGCGGCTTTCTCTCCAGACTCAGCCGGGCCAGCAGTATGGCCTCCAGACAGAACACAGAGACGGAGCCCCAGGAGTCACAAAATGCCCTAGCTTCAGAAAACATCACCGCCAACTGTAACAACAGCCAGCCCGCCAATCCATTGCCCCCCAATGGAGAGGACAGCTCCATGGCTCGGCAGCCCCCCAAACATGTCCCCATCCCAGCCCGAGCCGCGTCCTCGCCGCCAGAGACCCTGGATCCGGCCCTGGACCCCTCCTCCCTGCCGCCGCCAGACCCCAGCCTGGAGAGCGACAACGGGAAGGCCCAGGGAGACTGCGGCACGCCCGGCACGCCCACCTGCCTCAGGGACGGCAACTGGTTCCTGAAGCTCCTGCAAGCGGAGACGGGCCGCATGGAGGGCTGGTGTCAACAGATGGAGCAGGAGACCAAAGACAACCAGATATCAGAGGAGGGTAAGACGGAGGAGTACAGTGGCCAGCCAGGCCCGCTGCAGACAGGCCAGCCTCAGACTGACCCACTGCAGACTGACCCGCTGCAAACTGGCCAGCCTCAGACTGACCCGCTGCAGACTGGCCAGCCTCAGACAGGCCAGCCTCAGACAGGCCAGCCTCAGACAGGCCAGCCTCAGACAGGCCAGCCTCAGACAGGCCAGCCTCAGACAGGCCAGCCTCAGACAGGCCAGCCGCAGACAGGCCAGCCGCAGACAGGCCAGCCGCAGACAGGCCAGCCGCAGACAGGCCAGCCGCAGACAGGCCAGCCGCAGACAGGCCAGCCGCAGACAGGCCCGCCGCAGACAGGCCCGCTGCAGACTGTTTTGTTTCAGTAGACGGCAAACGTGACTTCTCACTGTCTGCAAAAAGTCAAGTGGACGTAAATAAATTGCTTCCCTCACTAGCGTTCCTCCAGTGTCTCCTTAGGGTCACTGACATTTGGGAGTAGCATTGAAATGATGATGCGTGTGTCCACGAGGCCCAGCCAGCCTGCGAGCGGCGGCCCCCAGGGGGCTGTCTGGAGAGGACAGGGGGACTGGGCAGGATAGGCTCATTAGGACTAACAGACAGAGGCATGGCTGCTCATTGCCTGCCAGAACTGAGGTTGCATTCAGCTCTAATGGAGCCTCTCTCCATTTATCTCTGCCTTTTGATCTTTCCTGATGGCACTCATTCTGTAATACCCTTTCCTCTGTAAAGAGGAGAAAGAGGAATGTGTAATGAACCAGGCTGGTGGGTCTCCCTGCCTCCCCAGTAGTAGAGCGATCGTCTTTCTCATGTTAATGTGGGATTGAACAGAGGCGCACAGTCTCATTTACTGCCCATTAAGAAATAGAAAGAATAAGAAATGAACCTGGAGAATCTGTTTATCCTCCTGAAAGACATGACTACGAGGTGATTATGTTCATGCAGCTTCAGGGCCTGAATGACCACTAGGCAGCCTCTGCCCCCAGAGGAAGGGTTAGAGTGCTGCTGTTTGGCCATGTCTCTTGTCTGCGCCTGCGTTAATGCTAAATCATTGTCAGTCAGTGTTGTGATGATGTCCCTGCAGTGCTGGGGACCGTCCGCAGTGCAGTGGGCAGTGCCCAGCTCCTCATAGCCCAGAAGTTCCAGCAGTTTAGAGGACTCTGCAACGAGAACCTGGTGAGTTGGACAAAGCCCTGAGAGGATTTCCGTAGCTACCTCCTCCTATTACCAACTCAAAATCCCTAGTAATCTCTGCAGCTTGGCTTACCCTGCTGCAGATGTTACTGGAGCCTGCCAGCGGTTGGGACTGTACAAGGGCTCCCCCTGTTGTTGACAGGCCTGTATAACAGGAGGCGACCTATTGTTTTCTCCCCTCAGAATGTGAATGCCAACCCTCGTCCCACGGCTCAGGACCTGGCCGGCTTCTGGGACCTGCTCCAGCTCACCATAGAGGACATCAGCCTGAAGTTTGATGAGCTCTACCAACTCAAAGTCAACAACTGGCAGCTCCCTGAGAAGCAGGACAAGAAGGTATGACTGGGTGCGCGCGCACACACATACAATCAGGCTCCGGGGTGAAATTTTTATGAATGAAGGGGTTTTAAATGTGGCCGGCCTCGCGATTCCCCTCCTCTTCTCTCTGTCTGGGTCAGGAGGAGAGAAAGCAGCTCCCGCCGTCTGTGCCAAAGAAGTCGGCCAAGCCCAAGCTGGCTCCAGGGAAGGACAGGAGCGTAGACTCTGCTGTGGACAAGCAGCGGCAGGAAGCCAGGAAACGCCTGATGGCAGCCAAGCGCGCCGCGTCGGTAAGACAGAACTCTGCCACGGAGAGTGCCGACAGCATCGAGATCTACGTTCCTGAGGCCCAGACCCGGCTCTGAGAGTGGACCAGAAGCGTTCCTATACCCCACTGCTTATGAAGGAACATCCTGTCACACACACACACACACTTTCTCTTTCTCACACACACACACACACACACACACACACACACACACACACGCAGACAGTCAGGGTGCAGGGGCCGGTGCCTGGTGGCAGCCAGGAGGACAGAATAGGAGAGCACAGGACTGAGGAAACTCTACTGAACAATACACATTACCTCCTGGCTGCCATGGAAACAAACTTCAAGAGACGTTTATTACTATTGTTATTATTGTTATTACTCTTAATATTATAATTATTATAATTATTATCTTAAATATATCAAGACTGTCTTAAATGTGCAAGTATCTTGGATAAAGACATCATTTTCTTTGTGAGCTGAAGAATCTTGGTATCCCAGAAGTTTACTGTCACTCTGTCACCCTCTCACTCCAGAGTCTGCGGGCAAGTTCTGGCTGCCTCGTTTACGAGTTGAGCGACCACACACTCAGGACATAACACACACTCACTCACTCACACACACACACACACACACACACAACATAACAGAACACAGATAAATACACACACAGGTGTACTCACTGTCTGTCCTCAGTCTTCCTGTTATCTCTTTCTATTAGGCCTACCACTCATGGTTGTGGTGTGTAAGCTTTAATGTGTAAAATGGACTATGAGATGGTGTTGATATATGCCCAGAGGACAACCGTAGCATATAAATATATATAGATAGATAGATATATATCTCACTGGTTATACCATGTTCATTTTTTAAATGTTCTTTACCAGATTGTTTGTTAGACAAGGTCAGTGTTCAGTACTACGGTAGTTTTTTATAGACAAAGTACATGTAATGTCATGATATTCACACACAATGCAATCATTCACTCCATCTCTTTCACAAACACACACTATACTGTCAGTGTTTGTGCAGAGCTGTGATTTGAACAAGTCTTATATTTGTTTGAGACAGAGAGAAATGACTATGTCCAGTTGATGTGTACAACAAAGGAATGTATGGACTGGTATGCATTGAAAAACTAACTTGACTCCTCCCATTAACCCAGATCAAGTTTGCTCACCTCTTGTTTTCCTGATCATTCTTTTTCAACCTTCATTGGACCCCAATATAATGCAGGGGACCTAGAGTTGGACCACTGTTTATAAAACATTCCCATTAAACTCAACTAAAATTCCCCTACATGAGCTGTCAGCAGCATTGCATCCGTTTGATTTAAGGGTGATGGTGGTAGAGAACTGGCTGTAAGCTCGCTCAGTGTGGCGACAGACTGGCCTCTGAATAACCCATGTCAGCTTGGCATGCAGTCGTTTTTACTATAAATTAAGCAATAGCCAAATTAAAAAGTGCATTCAAGCTAGTAACATTTGAATTATTCTGGTGCCAAGCCCAAACCAACCAACAACACAGCCCTTGTGAACTTGCTGGGATGTGCAGATTGGTTCTCATGGCGGGAGTCAGTGTTTGGACCAAATTTCTTTTCTCAGGGCCAGCGCTCAGTCACTTATCAAAACAACTGGAAGACTTTCAACCACTGCTTGATATGACAATGCCAACTAAATACCAATACATGTTGGTCATTGACAGTAAAACACAATATTTTACTATCCCTAAGATATGAGCTCAAACATAGTCTTAGACTTGTGGTCATGTACTAATTGTCATTGAGGCTGCTCAAGGTCATTTAATGTTGTCAGTCTGGCATGTGGCAGCTTCGCTTCTCATCCCTGTTCACAGAAGTGTAATGGTGACATTCAGGGACTACGGTACACTTTAACTTAGTTTTGTATGAGGCATTTTCAGTGGTTGTTTTAGGATTGTAATTTAGATTTGACAACCAGCACAAAAAAGAAGAAAAAATTTCAAAAATGTTCCACCAATCTGGTTTTCTCATTCTTAAAGAAAGAAAATAGTTGGTGCTACATAAATGTGGTGCTTATGCTGTGGTGTTGTGTTGACAATGATAATTTTGCCATAGTTGAAAAAGAGGACTATCACATATTGTAATTTAAATGGATTTGTTTCTGTGTCTTAGTTTTCCACCTTGTCTTTGAAGTTTGCAGTTGCGTCTGCCCTACAGGGATTTAAAAGCATGTTTGTTGTACAAACACGTGCTTAGACCACTCCTCTTGCTTATGAATCCATGTGGGGACTTTCACACTTCAATGGAAGTTTTTATTTCAGATTTGGATGCATTGGCAACACTTCCCGCATGGATGAAGTATCATTTGAATGTGTTGATTGGTTTAGTCCAGAAACCAGACCTACCATAGCACCATTGTCCTCAGTGACACTGAAATTGCCTGAAGACAATTTTACTCACACTAACATTAGGCTTCTTAGAGCCTCCAACACGTCTTGTTATTTAATGTCCTAATGGATTGCCTAAGTGATAGGGACTGGGTCTGGGGACGTTTCAGAAGGAGGCCAGTCAACGGCACAGCCTGTCTACCAGAAGAGCTGGCTCTCCACCTACTGGTCATCATCTGCATTACATGGTTGGTTCACTGCTGTTCTGCCCAGTTATGTATTTTTGAGCTCATAATGACAAACTAGGTGGATTAGAACTGGTGCAGCTGAAACAGTACCACAATGTAGATTTTTTATATTTGTTTATTTGTGATACATCAACAATGGATGTGTACATTTCATTGTCCAAAAAATCATTAAACATCCCTTTATTACATCTCCTTGTCATAATCATTACTGACTTAATTTGCAACAATACTTATCCTAATAAGTAATATAAGCTCAAATGTAAATGTAAATTACTTGAAACATTAACTTATGAAGACGGTACCTATTTGCTTGTGACCTTGTAAAGCAGCAATTTTTTTATTCAGAAATGAATTCAAAGATTCTATGAATATTTCTTGACACTACTGTTTGATAAATGCTGTAGAGATCTCAATACTATGTGAGAACAAAAGATTAAAATGAAGGTGAATTGAGACTATGCAGCAGGGTTTGTTCCAGACTTCAGTTTGTTCTCCTGTTCTGGAATGTAAGGCAGATCTCTGGTGCACCCCTCCCATCTTCATGATCCATCCCTCATGAGGCTGGCCTGATCAGGGACCCTCAGACAGTGAGTAAACCGACCAGTCTTAAGTAATTAAGGGCTATTATGGACACATGGCTGGAAGCGGCAGTTAGTACAGTATCGGATCCTATGAACCTTGTGACTATTGTGAACAAATAAGGATTTGGTCACAACAGATAGGAATCGAAAAGGTCTGGATTTATATGAACTTTATTTCCATGAGTCTCTTCAGGGTATGGGACAGGACAGACCATTTCACCATTATCCATTTTGTGTTTTTGAATAAACACAATCCTTTTAACCATGTGTAGGTTAGTTGCCAGAATTCTCTTCCTGAAAGCAAAACTGGTTGATGGTCATTACTTTACAATGCAAAGTAATTGACCTGCTTCACAAAACAAGCACATATTCTACTGGTGAAGGGGAAGGGAAGGTAGGAGGGTGTTAAATCTGTAATAGTACAGTATAGGTACTTCATAGACTGTGAGGGTTTTATTTGAAGGAATAAAGAAGTGGCTTCCAATAAACCGTTTGTTTGTCTTTTTTTGCAATGAGAGAGCAGGGAGGACAAAGTGAGAAGAATCTTGAAGAATCTTGTGAATGATGTGGATCTGTTTTGGCATCTACATCAGCACCACCTGCTGTTGGACCTTAGACCCAGTCAGTTGCATAAGATAAGACAGCGCTTATGCAGCTAAAGATGCTGATCTCAGACCAATTTGCGTTAAGTCTTTTCCGATTTTTGCATAGTTTTTTATTTTTTTACTGACCCTAGATCTGCTTTTAAAGAAGGATTAAAGAAGAGTCACAAACTCAACCATCTGCTTCCTGTAGACGTCGGGGAGGAGCTACAATAATAAAATACGTGATGCGATCAAAGTGAAAAAGCCACTGAAAGAGTGAAACAGCATTTGTGTGGGTTACACCTGCAGTTTGGTAAGTTCCCCGTGGCCGTAGCAACCTTTTTAGCGAATGTAGCTAAATGTATTTCTCCATGGTCATAGTTTTTTGTGTAGCTAATAGTTTGTTTAGAAATGGCTAGCCTAACGCATTGGGGCAAGATAAAGTCAATATGAAAAATAACATGAATAGAACAGTTCATTCGTTTTAGCTAGCACTTCGGTATTTTAAATCAAAGTGCTAAATAATTCAGTAATACATTTTGGTATGTGTCAGTAAGAGGTGATGCTAATGATGATTATTTACATCCATACGCCTGCAGTGATGTTACACCCAGATGATAGACATTTGTGTCCCTCTAAGACTTGCGGTACATTTTCTACTTTAATAAAAATGCATTAGTGGGCAGAAACTTTGGTTTGTAGTTGAAGTTGATTTACCTCACTGCACCCACAGTAGGTAACCGTCTGCTATCAATGTGTCTATTGATGGATCAGCCATTGTCATGTCATGCAGAATCCCAATGAGAGCGCAGATGAGTTCACCTTGTTAAGAGTGACCTGACCTCAGCCTCTCCCGCCGGCACACTGCAGTGACAGGCCCAGGCCCAGGACACAGTGAACCACTGAGCCCTCGTGTATCATGGCTGCCAACCAACAGAGAGCCAGAGCTCAGGGCAATGCAACAGAGGGGAACATAACTGAGCCCAGGACTACTGAGAAAAAATGCTGTAAGTATATGAGCCGAGGACCTGTATTATTGACATGTATTATTGCTGTTATTATCCAGTTATAATCCTTTGCTATTCTCCTCATCAGATGAAACCTTCAGGCTTTGTCAACTGTCAACCTGATCTGTTGTCATTGTGTACTGTGGGCATTAGTTCTATAATCTTATTGTGGCAGTGGCATGCACTGCAGGTGAATTCAGTTCAAGTTCAGTTCAAGTATTTTATTGTCAGATGCACAGAACAACACAAGGTTAGACTGGGCACTGAAATTCTTAGGACAAGACAACACAAAGCAACCTGGCATAACATGACATATGAGTACTCAGAACAAAGATTACCCCCATGATAAGCTAAAATATAGTATAATAAACCTCCAAATATACAAAATAATATACAATACGGTATACTAAACCTCTAATTCACATATTAACCTATACTAATCTAATAACCTTTACTAACCTAAGACAAGCGGGGTACAATTAGTGTAATATTGCTGATGCAACCAGTAGCTGAAAGTGCAACCAGTGGCTGAAAGTGACAGTGTGTAAAATGGCTTGTGAGAAGTGTCGACTGTGTATCAGCGTCCATATCAATGTTCATTCAAAAGCCTGATGGCACTTGGAAAGAAGCTTTAGTCCAGTCTTCGTGTGCGTGACAGAATGCTTCGGTATCGCCTGCCAGAAGGTAACAGAGTAAAAAGACTGAAGGATGGGTGGTAATAGTCTCTTAGAATCCTGCCAGCTTTCCTGAGGCATCGTGTGTGGTACGTGTCCTGTAGGGCTGGGAGCTTCCTGACAATGATGAACTCAGCAGACTTGACCACACTACGTAGGGCCTTGCGGTCCCTGTCTGTGCAGCTCCCATACCACACTGTGATGCAACCAGTCAGTATGCTCTCTATAGTGCATCTATAGAAGAAATCATTGGAAGATGTAGATCTAGTTGGGTGGACGTGTAATAAACACATTTAGTTTTTTGGTCCATTTTGTGATTCACTGGTTTAGAGTGCTGTCTTCACAATATGGTAATATTGGAAAATATGGAACGTGGTACTCCAAGTGACACATGCTTGTGAACACCCCTCTGGTGTGTGAAGAATGGGTTAAGGCAAGAGCAACATGCTTCAGTGAAACTCAAGGTAGATTGAATATGTAATCAGTAAAGGTTTAACAGACAGTCACTGATGAATAAGTAAGCAGAAACTTGCTCTATGGTTCACATACTGTACATTGCTTTTGGTTGTTAGACTGTTTGCTAACCCTCTTCAAGTTTTGACCCACCTGATTCTAGAATGTGACAGACTTGTTGGGTCTTGTCAATTGTAGTTTTTTAGCATGGGAGATGGGATGGCCTTATATGGACTTGAGAGATGAACAGTATATTAAACCAGAAACAGAGCACATAGAACTGGACCTCCTTCAGTGACCTCCTCCAGAAGTCTAGGGTTTGTTTTGAATTGACCCTTTAAACACAGGATGTGTTCATGATTGGTTAGTGGCTGCTGCTGATGCTTGGGAAACATTCACCACTAGTAAAGGCCTCTGGATAGACATGGAATTGTAAGGTTGAGGATGAATTTGTAGGCACTCTCTCTTGTAAATAATTAACAATGTGTAGTCTATTTGAAATGTTTATTTTTTGTGTTCACAGCATGGGCCTCCTACATGACCAACTCACCCACTGTGATTGTGATGATTGGCCTACCTGCCAGGGGGAAGACCTACATGTCCAAGAAGCTGACTCGCTACCTCAACTGGATAGGAGTGCCAACCCGGGGTAAGCATACTGGCATCACAATGGGTGCTAGTTGTATAGACTACAGCTACCTGCATTGAGTGTGTTTGGACCAGGTAAACTTTGACACCATACCTTGTGAAGGAATTCACACCACCACACGTCACCGTTTACGACACAAACTAAAGAGAGTTGGTTAAATCTACGGAAAATGTAGCTACATTTTAATCAGGTGTTGTGCAATCGTATACTATTACACCCTTACAATACATAAAAATGTATTGTTAGAAAGTAACATTTCAGTCAAATG
Organism: Osmerus eperlanus; assembly: GCF_963692335.1. Classification (NCBI taxonomy): domain Eukaryota; kingdom Metazoa; phylum Chordata; class Actinopteri; order Osmeriformes; family Osmeridae; genus Osmerus; species Osmerus eperlanus. The sequence continues at coordinate 13,884,660 of NC_085021.1, forward strand.
TCAATCTATTTATGGTTGTGTTACATACTAAGTACCCAAATAATGAGTCCTTTCTACGGGTGTCTATTGTTCCAGACAACCACTACATTCAGTTGGTATGCTCTAGCAACCAGTTTCTGTAGACCTTTATGTCAACATTTTGTCATACTGACGAACCTGCTTGACTTCAACAGTTCAGGGCTATAGGAAGAAACAGGTAATGCTGTTAGCCTGAGTCTCATTATGACAGGCATCTGTCTACCTTTCAGTGTTCAACCTCGGAGTCTACAGGAGAGAAGCCGTGAAGTCATACAAGTCCTATGACTTCTTTAGACATGACAATGAGGAGGCCATGACGATCAGAAAGTAAGTGTCCTCTCCCTGTCACAGCTATGTGGGCCTGTGACAAGTATAGGTAGCATTACTGTATTACTGCAAGTGTAACCTCTATAATAAAGTATAGCCTGGTTTACAAGACTTCCTGTTGACTCAAAACAAAGCATCTCATTAGTTGTATAGGGATTATGTTGGCAGCCTCCCATTTCCCTGGCCTCCCTTAGTTTAATACTTGGTGATGAAGATGTTTTATTATAAACTTAATTGATATCAATAGCTTTGTGTGCTGGGAAATGTACATGACACAAATGCTCAATAGTTTTTTTACTTGTGTTGTATGTGCATGTTACATTGATCTACGTGGCCGTAAGCACTGACTTGGGGTGTGTGTAAATGTGTCTCTCCAGACAGTGTGCTGTTGTGGCACTGCAGGATGTCAAGGCCTATCTGAATGAAGAAGGAGGCCAGATTGCTGTAAGGACACATAACACAACATTGCAATTCTCTAAGCTTTCAGATGTTACAGGTTACTAATGCAAACACAAGACTGGTTCTAAACACCAATGGTCAAGTGTTCCAAGTTCCATTTGTAATGCTTCTTTGGTTTCATTAGAAACGACAATCGTACATACTATTTATGTTGGTGTGATTTGAGGACCTGTGTCCTTGTGAAATGTCCCAGGTTTTTGATGCCACCAACACCACCAGAGAAAGGAGGGAACTGATTCTCAGAGTAGCTGAAGACAATGCTTACAAGGTTAGGGTTGCTTTCGTCTTGACTCATGTCCTCAAAGTCCTCAATATGATCCTATTACTTGACATTCAGATTAATTGTTTTACCACATTGGTGATGTTTTAAAGGTGACCATATGTACATGTGTAAATGTTCTGTATGTGTTTGGTGACGATTGGCTTTGTTTGCAGGTGTTCTTTGTAGAATCTGTATGTGACGATCCCGATGTCATAGCTGAAAATATTCTGGTAAATCATGCACCAACTCAACCTTAACTCAGCTCAGCGTATTTCACTGGCTGTCTTTGTGAGCTAACCACTCCCATTGTAGCCCATGACTTCATTTGTGAATGTAGATCTAACCCCATTCATTGACACAAAGCGGCAACTATGTTTTCTGGGGTCCACAACTAATCATCTTGCTTCTCCTGAGCCTCACTGCCTCTTCTGTAGGATGTGAAGGTGTCCAGTCCAGACTACCCAACGAGAGACAGAGAGAGTGTGATGGAAGATTTCCTGAAAAGGATAGAATGTTACAAAGTTACTTACCAGACATTAGACCCTGATGAATATGATAAGTAAGAGAACGTTACATTACACTTATTATTTTGGGTAATCTCAAGGTGTCTTCACAGTTCACCCAGCAGGTGGAGATATTTCTCAGAGTAGACAGACGATCGTTTTTCTTATACGTGGCTGAAACCTGATCTTTTACTGTCTATCGGTAAAAAGACACCCAAGTCACACAAACTTGAATCACTTACAGTATTTTATATCCACATTTCCATCATATGTTATTTAACATTCACAGACAAAATTGCTTACGGCCTTAAACCACAGTTTTATGGCAAGTTGTTACAGTAAGTTCTGAAGAAATGATCTTAATCAAAAGATGGCATCTTACCGAAGGTCTTATGACTGGGAAACCTCACGCTCAGTGAATTCCTCTGGACCACGTTCAATATGGCAAGTTTCGTAATCACTTAGGCTTCTCCAAACATCCTCTAAAGCAGAATTTGACTTTGTGACCATGTTAGGTGTTGGGGGGGTTTAAAGAAAAGAAAATTCAGACTGTCACTACTGTAACAGATGGAGTTATGGAATACTTTGTCATTAAGGATTTTTTTTATATGCATTTGTTTAAAACTCAATATTTATACAATATCTTCATCTTAACTGGATGGAGGTTATATCTGGTCACTGACACTGTCCTGTCCTCTGATACTAGGGACCTGTCCTTCATACAGGTCATCGACGTGGGACGCCGTTTCCTGGTCAACCGGGTGCAGGACTACATCCAGAGCAAGATCGTTTACTACCTCATGAACATCCACGTGCACTCCCACTCCATCTACCTGTGTCGCCACGGCGAGAGTGACTACAATTTGGAGGGGCGTATCGGGGGTGATTCTGAGCTTTCTGCCAGAGGGAAACAGGTGCTTCTAGTTCTAACTGGATCTTAAATGATATCCGTAGACAGGATCAAACCAACCTCGATATAAACCTTTTCTAAAGTCTCTGACTCTTTTCTGTGGATTCTCCTGCTATGTCAGTTTTCTGCAGCTCTGAAGGACTTTGTTGAGGAACATGGTCTGTCTGATCTGAAGGTGTGGACCAGCCAGCTGAGAAGGACCATCCAGACTGCTGAGGAGCTGGGCATTCCCTACGAGCAGTGGAAGATCCTCAATGAGATAGATGCTGTCAGTCCATCACCACAGAACAGGAAAGCACCCAAGACCCCCAGGAAACACAATATATCTTGAACATTCTATTGTGTGTTCCTCAGGGTGTATGTGAGGAGATGAGCTATGACATGATAAAGCAAACCTACCCTGAAGAGTTTGCTATGAGGGACCAGGACAAATACCATTACCGCTACCCAGGAGGAGAGGTAAGGACAGTTGTTTGGCCTTTAGAGGCCTTGTCTGTCTATGGCCTGGTACCTAGAGTGCTGTGCTCAGTGTGTCCTTCTGGTCTCTCCGTAGTCCTACCAGGACCTGGTACAGCGACTGGAGCCTGTCATTATGGAGCTGGAGCGTCAAGGCAACGTGCTGGTCATCTGTCATCAGGCTGTTATGCGCTGTCTTCTGGCTTACTTCCTGGACAAAAATGCAGGTACACTACAGTACACTATATACAGATAATTCATCTCAGACCTTAACTGAAGCCCAAGTGTTGACTGGATTTTCATTTGTCAAGAAAGATCCAGGCTTGACCCAAACCCGAACTGTGAGATTCACTACAGCAAAGTGAAGTAGAGGTCACTCTAACAAAATTGTGTAGACAAAACAGGGAACTTCTGTAAAACTCACGTTGTAACCTGTACCTGCCTTAAACAGATTTCCATAAATGGAAAAACATAATAATGGGCTGCATAGTAAATACATGCTGTGGTTGCCTGCTATTTTGTGGCTATTAAAGGGTTGCATCAGTCACAGTCATAGCCTGTGTCAGAGGCCTGGGGTCTTTCTTTCTGGGTTATTAATGATTTGTTCTGTAATTAAAGAGAGGAAAATAAAGACAGCTCAGTGTCGCAAGTAGTTTTTTGTTGTTGTTTCATTGCTACTACTGTAGACACAATACAAAGGCAAGTCTTGACAGGCCCAAACCCGTTGATAGCCAGATTTGAAACTCTGATACACACACTAAATCAAATATACAATACAGGGTGCACATTTTGAGAATGCATATTCATTATGATATTATTGTGATTATGATACACATCTTTTTACTAATCTTTGCTCCGACTGCATTTTCCTTCAGTCTAAGAAAAAGTGGAAAAGTAGAAGTAACAATTTATTCTAAATGTCACATGCTATTCTTAAATTATGCTGCCAAATCAGGGCAGGAAGTGACCTAGGTCTGTTTAAGCCTGTAAAGTTAAAACCACAGTCTGCTGCTTGCTTACACAATGACTAGTCACCTCTGACCAGCACTGCCACCCACTCCCAGAGTTGCCCAGATGTCATTGTAAAGAGAAGCTGCTTGGTATTACTGGTATGCTATTGTGTCTTCTAGATCTATTATTATCAAAATAAGAACTTGTGGTGCAGATTATGTGTGAATAATCAGTATGTGACAAGATGTGAAAATGGACTGACACTTGTGTGTCATATCTATTTCTGAACAGATGACCTGCCCTACATGAAGTGCCCCCTTCACACAGTCATAAAGCTCACCCCAGTGGCTTATGGTAGGACGTAACCTCTTCAATGCATGCTCTAAAAAGTTTTATTTTGGGTAGACAAAATCCAATTCAGGGGCGTAGGTTTGTTTTCAAATGCGGTTGAGACAGCTTTTTGGATGTGGCCATTAAAAGTTATTTTCTTAATAAGGTGGGGGAGACAGATTTTCTGTTTTCCAACAGTGTTGCACACATGTATAGTGAAACCTATGCCCCCGGTTTTATGGGGTTGTCATGCACCATCTCTCTGTCCTCTACCCTCCAGGCTGCAAGGTAGACATGTTTGATCTGGGGGTGGAGGCTGTTAACACACACAGAGAGAGACCACTAGTAAGTAGGAGCTCCCGTCTTCATTCATAATATTGTCAAATCCAATATGTTGCTGTTCTGTATGATCTGTTCCATGTGTAGTGATGTAGTCAAGGTCAAGGTGAACTTTAGTATCCCACAAGGGGAAATTTATGTCACTTCAGAATTTTACTGTGGTCATACACAGTAAAATAGATCTTAGGCTATCCTTACAAATGGAGCCCTACAGGATGTTTGTGGAATCATATCTCCTCATTTTCTCACTATCGCCCGGTGGTACAACATGTACCGTAGGATAGTAGAAGTGTAGACAAGTCACTGTTTGTGTGTTCACCAGATGTCCCTGTCCCTGGTGTGTCACACTTATAAGCATGACCACAGAGACTGGAGTAGAGCTGCCTCCTTTTCAATGGGCCAAGAAAAACTAACCAAACCACAACTGTCCTTACAGCTGGTGTTGTTTGTGGCTGTGTATTTTTTACATTTGTTTTCGAGCAAGTGTGAACATATTTTATACAGTATGACACAAAGATCTAAACACCTAGGATGGAGATACCTGTCTCTAATTATGATTTAATATTTAGAATGTGTTATATTACTGTATGTAAAGTCCTTGTACGCCATGGTATATACTAACACAGACACATATACACATGATTTTGTTGCTTAACCCTGATGTGACTTGTCATGCCTGTATTGTCGAACCAGGATAAAGTCCATACAGATGTCCGCCTGCCCGCCTTTCTCAGATGGAACAGTTTCACCCCCCTCTCCAGCCACGACCAGGTCAAGCGCCCACGCCTTTACAGCGCTGGCAACCCCTCCCAGCCACAGAAGGCCCTGGCCCCCTCTCTGTTCAGCATGCCGTTCCCAGAGGCATCCGAGGGGGAGGAGATGCTGCAGAGCCAAGTGAGGACTGCTGCTTACTTGTCTAGATAACCTCCTACACTTCTTTATTTATACTTGTTTCCAGTACAATTAGCTAAGAGTCTAAGCAAGTATAATTCAAACTTTCTTTAATATTGGGTGTGTAGAGAAGTAATTGGAACATAAAACTAAATTCCCTCTGAGTTGTAAATTCCCTCAGTCTGAGCTCAAGTGCGGTCAGAGCCACTCAAAACAAACGCCATGAGGATCCACCCAGAATTCCCCCAGTCGTTTTGGAGTGATCATCCTCCATCTTTCTTCACTTCTCTACCCATGTCCATTAACCAGACCCCATCTTCTCTCTTTCTCTTCCCGTCTCCTTTGTCTATTCCGCTGCCCCCACAACCTCCTCTCTCCTCTATCTCTCCACTCCACAGGAGTCTGTTAACTACTTCAGCCCCGGAGACACAGGTGATGGTGTCGACAGTTAAAGAAGATTTGTAAAAATGGACCTGTCATCTACATTTACTCATTTAGCAGACGCTCTTACCCAGAGCGACTTACAGTAAGTACAGGGACAATTAGGGTGAAGTGCCTTGCCCAAGGACACAACGTCATTTCGCGGCAACCTTCTGATTAATAGCCCGGTTCCCTAACCGCTCAGCCATCTGAATCCCTTCAGCTTCCTATCTAATACCAGTTAGATTGCTTTGATTCCCCCTCCTCTCCAAAGGGAGTTGTCAAGTGTCTGAGGCCCTTGTAAACAAATTATTGCATTGCTATTTACAGTAGATTGTCAAGTGTAATGGAAGAAGCAAGTCACTGCCTCTGATTATGGCCATGTAGCTAGCGTTTCTTTTATCATATTGTGTCAATGCCTGTGCATCTGTGTGTATTAGCACCAACATACCTAGCACAAAAGTCAATGTTAAATTCACTGTACACCGAAATACAGTATATGTCAAATGTACTGTCTGAAAGTGTCTAACTTGTAAATGTGTTGTGAATGTTGCATTGAAATAGTTGATTTTACAACAAATGATAAGTTAAGGTTCTGCTTTAGGAGAAAAATATCAACACTTGTTTTCAATCCATATGACCTCATTTGCTTCTGATGTGCAGAAGCATAGTTCCAGTGAATCATTCAGACCCAAAAGTGCTGGCAAACATTTCTGGATTTCTGCAATGTGGCCTAGGCCATACTAAGAGGTTACCTCAGTCTGAACTCTTTCTACAGATGACAGTTTTACTAGTTATCTTACAGTCCTACACATCTTACAGTCTTTGGCCTTATTGCTTAATTAATGCCCACCTTAAAGAGTCTTCTATTAGAAGCCACATGACATCTTAGATTAACCTCCAATCATAATACATTCTCAGGTGTATCTGAACTACAGATGTAGAGTAGTCGCTCTCTTCCGTTATATCACAACTTTTGGCACTTGGGACCTCCTCACTGCATTCCGTTTTTCCTCAGTCATGGGCTTCAATGTTGTGTACTCTGAATCCATCGGATTCCATCGGCACTGCTTCATGTTATTTTTTTGACAGGACAGTATGTGTGCAACACTGTGTATTTTTGAATGCAGCTCAACTGGCAACATAGGGTAGGAATAAATTATACAACAGAGTGGCTCTGATACGGGTGGCCACTATTTCTTATTCTGATATTTTTATATTTCAACATTGAAAGATAATGTTAAATGTTTTAATGCATATTTATTGGCAAATTATGTATTTTTGTTTTATTTTTGTTATATATCAACAATGTATGGTATTTGTATGGTTGTAATTACTTCTAACAAACAGGTTTTCTTTGAGAAAGTGCTATGGTCTGACTGCTCATTCTACTCTCACTCATATGATACTGTACTTGGCTTTGATGTTTTTTTTTTAATTATTATTATTGAGAATCACAAGGAAAATATGTAACAGACACTTTGTTATGATATTTTAAAATCCCAAGACTATTATTTACTGTATATTTTACACTTAATAAATAACGTTCAATTTTTTGTGTGGCTTAACACCAGATCTCTCTACAGCCAGGGCATGTCCAGGTGTGCAGTGTTGCACTGCAACGTTTTCCAGCCTCTGTTACACCCAGTGTGGTGTCTCATTGAGACAAGACCCAACACGAGTCTTCATTGTCTATATCACACTCTCTGCCAAAACCAAACTTAAACAGGATGTGTACAGTATGCGTCACAAACGCAGCAAGCCACAGTAACATTATGTTTGCTTCATTTGTTGTGAATCTGACGTCAATCGGTATTATTATGAAAGGACTAAAGATCCAGCTTTGTTTTGTGCCGAGCAGATAAACCAGTTAAGCCGACTGCCAACTAAAACTAAAATATTGCGTCATTGTTTTGTAAGGTGAGTGTGCAGTCAGTTCTCTGTAAAAGTGTACAGTTCTCAAGTAAAACCTGCTGTATGCAATAGCCTAATGATACAAAATTCAGTTTTGAAATAGGGAGACCTGACTCATGGGAGAAACGGATTAAGAGTCGGCCTACATTCTTACATTTGGTCTAACAGGTTAGAGGGTGTTTGAGGGTGTAACTGGTGTTTCCATTCCAGCACACCTATAGTGTCACGTTAAGACAACAAGTGACTTTATTCTTCTGTCATGAGTCATTGCTGAACGGAAAAACACACTATAATGTGTACAACTAACACAAGTTATAGCATTATTCACCCCACTTTAACTGTTATCTAGCTTTATTAACAATTCAAATATTTAGCCTATAATTTTCAAGAATAAGAAAATGTGTAAGGCTATAGTATAATTTCTTTGTACACACTCTATTTTTGCATGAAACTGCAATTACATTTATATTTGACAAATATAATTTGTGACCTCAGCTCCGCAAATGCAAATAATCTAGCTCGAAACGTTTGAAAGTGTTAGAAATTGTTAAATACTTTTCAAACTGTCAATTTAAAGTAGGCTATCACATTCGATATATGCCTGTGTGGATACATTTGTGGCCACCTGTGTCCTAACTGGATGCGAGCGACGCGACGCTGCACAGAGCGACAGGGCACGCTGTACTGACCAAACCTTTCGTCGGACCCCGTTTCTATTTTTTGTACTAACCACGTTCGACATAGGACACCTACGTTCCAATTCCATTAGAAAACAAGACAAACTAATTGTGTCACTGACCCCAGGGGAGGTTCTAGTCCATTTCAACTGGAGAGCCAAGCTGGGGCCAGTTGTAGGCCCTACTGTTAGAGGGGCCAGTTACAGTTTTTTCACCGCATTAACAGACACAATACCATGTTTATAACTAGAGAGGGTACAATTTCTGGGGAAATTGTAGGGTGTGCTTGCTTTCGTCGGTTGCACAGGGGTCCGTTTTTGAATGACATTTTTACAACTGATATTTCTGTATATTTTATATAAAAATGCATACTTATTATTTATAAAGATTACATAGATTTAAAAGCTTCTTTTTTGCTGCTCATTTACAACTGAAAATACGAGTGAAGTGTAGAATGAAATAGATGCCTTCTCATTTCCCCTGCAAGAGGCAGCCTCATCGTTGAATCAAAACGAATAAATATGGCAGACCGGTCTAAAAATTGACCTAGTCTCTATGACTTAAACGTCATTTTAAGTTTTTCCCTTCTCATGATATTTTCAGGCATTTAGCCTACCCATTGCATTCATTCATTAATAAAGAACCCCCTTTGAAGATTATTCTACGACGTTACCCGGCAGTAGAAGATGGAATCGCGATTCAAACAGTGCCATCTGCTAACTGAAAATATGCCCCCCAAAACGTAAATAAGCTTGACATTTATTTAGTGGAAAATCGCTCATTCATAAAAAGCTCACTGGTAGCGATCATTGTCAGTAACAACGCCAAGTGCGATATAGCCCTGTGTGGAGAAGCTGCCCCGGTAAATTGTACAGTACAGTACACTACTGCTGTGTTCGTCTTGGTAGCGATTGCGAATTGGATTTAACGTTCCGTTGTACGGTTTAAGATGAAATTAATTATTTTCATGAACAGATTGACAACGTTTAGGCTGTGGCAATGAAGTTCAGGTTAGTAGTTAGATAGACTTTTGATTTAAGTAAGGGGAGTGCCGAACATGTTCTGTCGCCGTTTGACTTCCTAAACAGCTGTGTACTGTAGATGTTTTTGTAGTGTGTCTCGCGTAAGCTACAGCGTTGCAGTGAGCTACACTGGTTTGAAACCACAGGTAATGGTAATTTCACCAACAAATCGTTTACTAATGTCAGAATAAATCCTACAACGAAAATGTATATGTGAGGAATGTTTATTTTAACGATTGAAAACAGATAACGCTACATCATAAACCACTGTAGTATGTGTTGCCCGGGCAACACAGGCTAATGTCATGATGCTAATACTTCAGTGAAATAGTAGACTACTGTTTCCGAAAGTAGATGTACTTCAACTTATACTGTACATTACACATCACAATTGTGTGTCATATCACAAAGTAAAATGAGTAAATAGTTATCACCCTGGCATCTTTGCTTGTGGCGTTTCTGCAGCTGCCTTGCAGTAAAGCTATAGTTAGCCTAGCTATCCCCCAAGTTAACAGATGCGAAACGAATGTTCTGCCAAAGGTAGTCACGCGTGTTTTGGGTGTGCTCTCGCCGAAGGCTTGAGCACACCCAATTATTCAAACTCTACAATTAAGGGGGCCATAAGGGGGTTCACACACACACACACACACACACACACACACACACACACACACACACACACACACACACACACACACACACACACACACACACACACACACACACACAACACACACACACACACACACACACACACACACACACACACACACACACACACACACACACACACACACACACACACACACACAGAGAGAGAGTTACGCCTCTGGCTGACGCTCGATCCACTTGTTAGGACAGGGTTAAAAAAAACACCACCCATTTTATACCTCCTCCAATTTTAAGGCTTTAAAGTGCGCGCAACAATTTCCTAAACTCAAACAAGATAAAGGGCTGAAGTTGTCAAGGTGTAGGTCCTACATAATGGACCATCTAGCATGGTGTTTCGTATTTTTGGCGTATGTACATGCCTCAGGTAGGTTCTAGAACTTGATGAAATTGTAAACTTTCTTTGGACGATATAGGCTACATTGGCTCAGGCAATGCGTTGTTCAAAATGTCTGTAACTACAACGTCGGACACCGTTAACTAAATGTATTTCCACAGCTCAACTTCCAGCAAATTGCGGTCCACCACAGTCTTATCCGTACACCAAACTTGATGAGAGGAGAATAAACTACAACAATCCCGCTAAAGTTTACTACAAATGCGATGAGGATTATGTGTCATCCGATGGCAGTCGCTTCATCGAGTGTGTACATGGAACATGGACAAAATTAGCACTAAAGTGTAAAAGTAAGTATAATTTTGTCACTCAGAGAATATGCTTGTTAGTTGGAAAGGGAAAACATTTTGTCCCATTGTAACCAACTCATAATGCTCTAGTCTAGTGCTTCCTTGCCGACTGTAAATTCGTCTCAATGTGCAGTGTGTCCCGAATATAGCATGACCGTTGCTCTAAACACACTGTGCTGAATTACAATCCCGCTCCCTACAGAGAAGTCATGTGGTCCTCCTCCTCATCTCCTCAATGGCCGCTTTGTATATCAAGGGAGTTTAGTAGGAGACCAGGCTCAACCAGTGTGCAATGATGGGTAAGCATCAAAGTAATCTGATATTTAGATGTTTGTTCTGATGTTATCACCTTCCAACTGCTTTCACTCATTCACTCATTCTCTTCAAACTACATACAGATACAAACTGAAAGGGTTCAATGAAAACATCATATGCAAGAGCTCTGGTTGGAGTGGGAATCAGCCAACTTGTGAAGGTATGGAATGCAGATTCTTATGTGGGAGAGGTTCCCAGAGATGACATATCCCAAAGCAATCAATTAGAAACTTTGGTAACTGAATTCTGATTCTGGTCTTGTTCCTATAAAGAGGGAGGAGCTGCCTTGGTGCCATCTGTCATGACTACGTGCCAGAAACCCTCCATAGATGAAGGTGTGGTGACTGGAGGCAGTGTGTCAGTGTACAGCATTGGAGAATCTGTGACCTTCACCTGCAACCCAGGCTTCTCCATGTCTGGATCTCGGCAGATCTCCTGTGGTCTAGAAGGCAAATGGCTGCCTCAGCTCCCTACATGTCTGAGGTCCAAAGGTGAGATCCTCTCAGTGTAATGATGTGTTTCAGCCTACCGACATCCCTCTGTGTCTTCCCTATATGAAATTAAAAGAACCCCAAAAATGAGTGAATCTACATTTGAGAATCTTGGATGATCATTCCTCAGAGATTGATTTGTGTAGATAAATCTTTTTTTCTTGTTCATTTGCTTCTGTCTTCAGCTTCATGCAAACCTCATCATAACCAGAAGATAAATAATAACACAGTGGTTGTGGGACAGAAGACGGAGTATAAAGCTGGAGATTCTCTCTCCTTCTCTTGTACACATTTTTTCACTTTGATTGGATCACCCACTGTTACATGTGCCTCTAATGGAACTTGGACCTCTCCCCGTCCGAAGTGCAAAAGTAAATGAGACATTCTCATGTGTTGGAGTGTCATTGAAAACACCTGCAATATGAGTGGACTCTGTGATTTTTATGGATGAGCATTTCAAACATCTTCAAGGCAATTGTTAAACTTGAGTTACAGTTGGGGTACCTTTTTAATCAAATCAACATATCATTTCTGTAGGATTGCAGTGCCGAGAATTGAACATAACTCAAGGAAAACTTTCCAGCAAGCACAAAAGGGCTGGTGAAGAAATTACAATCACCTGTGATGAAGGATACCAGCTCAGAGGGGCAGCAAAAGTTGTTTGTTTGAAGGAGGGAAAGTGGAGTGAGGTTCCAACATGTGAATCAGGTAAGAATTACGAATGTTGGAATTAATGGATTTCCTGTTCATTTTCAGAATGGTTTGTCACCTGTGAAATTATATACCTTTCTTGGGTTATCTGGTGCCTTGTGGTCAATCTTACAAATAATGTGTCAACGTCTACTACATTTGATTACCATGTGCTTTGAAAATGTCCCATAGAAAACCAACCACAACTTGGCTGTAAACAGCCAGCTTACATTTCCAGTGCCACCGTAAGTGTCCACTACAGAGAACAGAGCTTCTTTCCTGAGGGAGCCAAGGTTCGTTACATGTGTCATGTCGGGTATGAATGGAAAGACGGCCATCCGTACCGCACCTGTAAAGGAGGAACTTGGACAGCACTACAAATGATATGTGAACGTAAGAATATACAGTATTTAAACATACACTTTTGGAGCTTTACTTTGGGTTAGGGTTAGTTACTCATATTAGTTTTGACAGTGACATTGGAATGATGAAAATGTTCAAAACAAGTACATTGGATTAACTGGGTAATGCAGGGTAAAGGATGTCAGGCAACACTGATTATGAAAAGTAACAAGCAGCTGATTGTCAGCATTTAGTGGTGCATAAAGTTCAGCTATTGACTGATATGACTGTTTTGTAGTATGTCACCAAAAGTCTGTGTTTTTAGGCTATAGGAGGGAATGGTTGTATAAACTGATTTACCAGAATACATGTTTTGAATACATGACCAGAATATGTTTGTCCTCCTCCAGCTAAATCCTGTGGTAATGCTGGAGAGATATTGTATGGCAGCTATGAGTACGCTGGAACACAGTTTGGAGATACCATCAAAGCAGTTTGTGATCATGGGTAAGGGCACATAAGCAATTGCATGCAAAGCATGTCCCTACTGATACTGTAAAATAAAGTGAAAAATGTTTTGTGGCCTTTTTGTTACCAGGTACCAACTTGTTGGACGGGCTACCAGGAGATGTATGGCTGGATTCTGGGACGGTCACCCACCTGTCTGTGAAGGTAAATGATCATATCATGGAACACCAAACATCTGGAACATCTGTTTTTACCATGCCACCACTACCCTCACATGAAAGCAAATTTCTCATTACATCTGGACTGTGTGCTCTTCAGCTGTGCAGTGTGAAGATCTCCGTGAGGATCCCAACATGGCAATAACTGACTCCTTAGGACCACCTTATGTGTACCCAACTATGATTGGCTTCCGGTGTCGCCGAGGGACACTGGTTGGACCAGAAAGGATCTACTGTACCGAGGATGGGACATGGAGTCAACAGCCGCCAAAATGCAAATAAAGGTTATACATGGAGTTCTAGATAAATAATAATAATACAAATACTAATTACATCAGTAATTCTTTAGTGGGATGTTAATAGTGTAAATAATGTGACTGGTACACTATACACTATTTTTGTATTTTTCATTTTAAGAAACTATTGCACATAAAGTGAAATTCTTTAACCTCAGTTTTCTATGTTCTCATTTAACAGCTCGAAAAGGAAGAAGTGAACATGAGTCTGTCTGGCACGTCTGCTTAAAGCAGCCGACATCAACTGAAACCATCATATTTAACAGTCACAATAATATAGAACTTCAGGTTCAGTTTTTTTACCCAATAATAAGCTAAACATATTTATTTATTATGATTTAACATAAGATTTTACATCTTTTCAGCATTTTGCTAAATTGCTTTATTGCAACTGACAGTAGAAAACCTTTATTATATAAACTGAAGAAAATAAGATGAGTATCAGGTATTGAGACATGAAATAATTTCTGAAACTAATCTCAAGTACAGTATGTTTATTTGAATAAGTGTTTTGTGGAGTTAGTAACAAGTTTATAACCTTGTTTAATTTCAGCTCTGTACATTTTGAACAGTTGATACTTACACATACATGTGCTTCTTGTTCTCTATGGACTGAACACAGTGAGTGAACGTTTTATGAACAAATGAGAGCTACAAGAAATTTAAGAACACCAATTCCATTCATTTAAAAAGACAATACAAAATCCAGACATTTTTTACATGAGCAATAACAATTTTCAAGTGCAAATACCATTATCCACTCTATGATACATCATAGCAAACTCAACTCTTGTTAAAAAGGCAAACAAAACCGTTGTGTTCAGGTTGCAGGAGGAGAGAGAAGAGGGTGGGGCATAGTTGGGTTGTGACAGTGAGCGCTATGACCTGGTTGATATTGACATTTAAATTCTTGGATCAGGAAATCAATTTGACACTGTGCCATCAGCAACCGAAGATAAACAGCTTAGTAGCTGGTCTTTTTTTAACACTCAAAGAAACAAAAGGGCTGTGTTCGTGTGATGTACAGTTGTTCTTTACCGTGAGATTGCATGGCAATGTCTATGACTGAAACAATGTGGTAACAATCCCCTCTTTCTTATCCCAAAGCTCATGTGCTTACATCTAAGTGAAGGTAGTGTACGATAACTTTTGAAGTACACCTTTTTTATTTTATTTTATTTACAATGATGGAAAATATAAAAATGTCAAAGGGCCTCCAAGAATATCCATTCCATACTTAAGAGCAGTGATATTCTGTTAAATCTTTTATCAACAAAATGTTGACTATGTCATGGTTACCTACCATCATTGTCATTTGCTTTACACTGACAATGCCATTGTCAGCAAAAAGAATTACTACACAAACTACATTTGTTTTCTCAATCAATTTGGCATATTTAATGTTTTAAAGAAGTTAACACGGTTGTCTAATAGTTCAGTTACATTTATTGTTTCTTTTCAATTATCAATGTATTTAAATGACATTTGTATGGTGTTGATAACAGATTCTTTAATTAGCATGAATATATGCAGTTTTGCAGGCTGTTACATGTAATTTCATTTAGATGGTTCTGTCTATTATTTTGAGAGCAAGGAGTTTGAAGCAAGGCCAAATAAATGGAGAATTGCTCGACTCTTCTGGTGGACTGAAATGTACTGTTTATTTTAAACCAATCACAAAATAAGTTCTAAGTGTAAAAGAGATATCCCCTTGTTATATTTAGGTGTTTAATTATTACGTTTCTGGACATTCAGTATTTCATAATAAGTTCATGTTTTGTCTAGTTTGGGAGTAAAGTAGTGAATTAAATGGATTTCATGTTGCTGTGGGATCCTAACTACAATAGTTACATCTGCAAACACCCACAACTCTGGTCTCAATTATTCACAAGTTATGAAGAGTATAACTAAATGAAGTAGTACTGCTTTAATTCATTGCACTTAGGGTCGGATGGCAGGCTCTATAGTTCTTGTCCACAGCATACTAAACTGGGCTGCCTGAGGGGCAGTCTTTGGAAGAGCTAGCTGGACAAGGATAGGATGACAGTGGCTGTGTGAGCTGGGGTGGGAGGGGGCCTCCTGTTTTTGGAATAGAGTGGAGGGGGGGGGGGGGGTGAAAATCATTTAGGGACCTGCTCAAGCTAGTTAGGATCAAAGACTTTAACCCTCGTCTAATTTATTTTCAATATTTACAAGATTGAAATAAAAACTAAAAAAATGGTGGTCCTCGGAGAGACGTATGGTGTGTGTAATTTTATTTTTTAGAAGAACTGGTGATAGAGATGTTTGTACTTCTATTAAACCAACAGACTATTTAGTGTGGTATAAGTCAGATACACCAAAAAGACAACTTGAGATTGAAAAATTAAAGTGACCTTTTAAAAGAAGCAGCAAACGTATGTCCCTCAAAGACATTTCTCTGTCTCTCTCGCTCACATAGGCATAGCCCAAAAAGACATCTCTGTCTCTTCTGTGGCTCTCCCAAATCTAGTTATCCATTTCCTCTCCAAAACTTCCATTTTCGTCTGGAAATGATAAACTACATTTTATACGCTTTGTTAAGTTAACTTGAATATAGAATAACAGAAAGGTTGTAAAGGTAGGTAACAGTTACACAATATTGACAGGAGGAAAACACATACAATATAACTGTTTTAACAGTAATACCTTAATAAGGAGTTGCTCTAAGAGCACAAATATAACAAAGCTTTGAATGAAGTGGAATGTAACAGTAGCCTCCAGGTCCCCCTCCTTGAGGAGAGCTCACTGAGGACTAAGATGCCTCAAAGGAACAGACTGGTCAGAGCAGAGTCATCCTCTGTCGTACTATGGTAGAGCTGCAGCTGAAACTCAGGTGGAAAAAGCATGATACAGTTTCAGCCCAAACCTCGTGGCAAATTGATCACCCTTCTAATGCATTTCTTCTTTTCTCAAATAGTCCCACTCTTTTCTGTTTTGTCCTTTCACAGACTTTACAGATGAAACCACAGACCCACCCCTAGCTGCAAAAACAAGGGACCACTAAGGAAAGGACGGAAAAGGCCATCTACACAAAACAAGAATGACAACACAATGGGGCGGCGATAAATATTATAGAGAGAGAAAAATCCTTCAGTTAGCCTTTGCTTTGTCTTGAGCTGGCTAACCTCAATGACTGTTTGGGAAAAACCAAAACCAAGAAACCAAACAACTGGTAAAGCTGCATAGGAAAGTGTGTTCTCAAAGCCTTAGGAAATCAAATCTCAAAAAAAAAAAAAAAGTTTTGTGTTTGACTTCCTGTGAAAGGGGTGTGGTTGCCTGTGTCGAGGGGCAAGATCTGGTAATTGGTAGTATGTGTATTGACTACTTATATGGTCGCAGGAAGGCAGAGACTTTGCTGCTTATGAGGCGTATGAAGGAGCGAGGCAGCATTTCGTTGGACTCTCGAGTGGTGTACTTGAAGTAGTTGTTAGGGTGGGCGAGCACATCAAATAAAGTCTTAATCAGCTTTTTATCCTGAAATAAACAAAACAAATGACATTATTTATTTATTTAGTATATATCATCAGTCTGATAACAAGATTATCATCCATAGCGCAGCAAGCACTTACCTTAAGAATTTCTTGATGGTTTTCTGAGGCATACAGTCTACCATCTCTCACAATGTCCTCTACCAGCTGTTCATAGTCCTCTGTGAGTACACGGAAACAAACCAACCATCAACATACAGCACACATTAAAGTTGAGTTATCAGTGACCTCATCATCTCATGGTATGGTACGTTCAGGGCTGAGGGGTTACCATCATAGGTGACGTAGGGGATCTGGAAGCCCCTGGCGCTGTTGGCCTCGTTAGACTTAAAGTTGATCCAGAGGCGACGGGAACGTGCGGTGAAGGCGATCGGTCGCTCGTATGTCTGGCAGGTCTCATAAGTTGTGATGGACGTGGCAGACCCTGCAGTAGGACACATGGCAGAGAATCAGAATAGTGTTTAATCGCCAAGTAAGTCACAAACAAGGAATTAACTTTGGTGGGCAGGTGCATACAATAAACATAATAAATAAAATAAAATGTAGAAAATGTACAACAAAAGACTGGCAGAGCTACACAATATAATATAAAATACGATAAAAGAAAATAATATAGAATAAATAATATAGAATACAAAATAATACTGAATGTGGTAAAGTGACAGAGTGTATGAGTAAAAGTGTGTCGGTGTCAGTTTGAAAACACTGATGGTGCGGAACATCCCAGGTCCTAAAACACAGTACATGTTAAGATGCATGTCATAAAGGAACTCCATGATGTACTGTTATCCATTGACACACTAGAGGGTGCTTTTGATTATGAAATTGAATCAATCCCAGTCCAGTGATTTAGGCGATATGAGGAGTACTCACAGTTCTTCCTCATAACAAGCACATCTCCACAGTCGTCCTCCGAGGGCAGGAAGATTTCAGGAACCACGATAAGGATCTTGCGCTTACTCGGAGGGTTGATGTTCCAGATACACTCCACATTGGCAGGGTAATTCCCTGGGTAGTTGGGTGACTCAATGTAACCTGTGAACTCGCCCATCTCTCCGCCACATTCTCTGTCTGCAGCACACACAAATTAAACCAAAATTGACCAAAGTCAGTCAAAAGGGCAAATTAAAGAATTTTGTTTCACTGGCGATAAGTATATTCCAAGGCACTTACTCTTGCACTGAGAGACACTTGTGGCCCCATCAAAGTCAGTAGTGGTGTTCCCCGGGCAGGAGATGCAGTAGTTTTGTCTGAACTCTGTCTGATACGTGCCCAGGGGACAGCGAATACACCGGTGAACTGTGGTGTTGTAGTAGTGGCCAGGAGAGCACTGAACTGCAGGGACGAACAAGACGCACACACAAAGTTACAAAACATCCATGAACGATGACAGGTTTGTAGCAATCATCATTGTATGAGACTATTGATTCCCTGACCTTTGACCTCACAGTCATGGAAGGAGCTGGCCCCCTCCCTCTTGGTGCCTAGCCCACCACCACAGGGGAAGCAGAGGGTGCGGCCCAGGTCTGGCTGGTAGCTGCCCTGGGGGCATGGCTGGCAGGGTTTGAACCCATCATTGGAGAAGTAACCAGTAGGGCACTGGCCTACAGTCAAACAGACACATCCCACACAAGTAAATACAGACAACTGGCACAGTAACTACTTACCGGCACAGTATAGTCACTTGAAGAACATCCTATCCCCCAAACATTTAGCACCATGCAAGGCTGCTACAGTATATGCTTGTTTGACCAATCATGAACATTAGTTGGCACCAGGAATGTCCATATACCTGCACAAGAGGAGATGTTGCGTGCCCCCGCAGGTCCATGCCCGTCACTTCCAGGGCAGAGATCACAGGCCAGCTGACCCTCCCTTTCCTGGAATGTGCCAGGTGGGCACTGGACACAGCGCTCCTGCTCCCCATGATAGTAAGAGCCTGGCAAGCATCTGACTGAGAAAACAGCCACAGAGGCTCTGGTAAGGGAGCTGGACACACACACACACACACTGATACTAGGACAACAATGACAGTTACACAGTAACTTATGAGTGCCTAAAAAGATGCAACCTGTAGCTACCCACAGTAACCCCCAACTTGTGGAACACACGCTTACACGCCTACTGCATATCTAACACACATGGTGAGCCACATGTTGTAGACACATGCTAACATCCCACTGTTTTCACTCCGCAGGTCTTACCACAGCGCCCACTGTCCTTCTCGCGGCCGGGGCCACAGTTGTCCTGTCCTGAGGTGGTCTGGGGCAGCTTCTGGGCCACCTCGTATTCCAGGCCTGCCACACGGATCAGGAAGCGCTCCTGGTTGATGGACTTCTTCAGGGCCTTAATGTAGGTCTTCACCTGCTTCTCCATGCGCTGCCTCAGACAGCTCAGGTTACAGCTCCCTGACATGACACAGCACCAGGGCTGGTTGTTACCAGATGTTCTCTCCCTAGCTTAACATACTATTGCTGTTAATGGGAAGTCTGGCTAAAGTATTAATGACGATCATGTATTATACAGTTATGAAGGTTTAATCCTGACCTGTGGTGTCGCCAGGCTTGACCTCTGCCTCTAGCTCCAGGGTGATACGTGTCACTTCCTTGTTGGTAGGGTTACGGGCACGTCGCCCTTTAGCCTTCTTAGAAGAGTCACATTTGAGGTTGACAAACGTCACCAGGCAGTTAGTGCAGGGCTGTCCACCTCCTAGAAACACAGTCTTACTAGTTCAGTTACTGAGATCTGAGATCGCAGTCAATCATGGGTTAGTAGTGACTTCAACCGGTTAAAATGTGATCTGTCCTCATGAGAAACCACCATAACAACATAAGAGTTGTTGAAACACAATGACACGGCCAAGTCTTTACCTGGCCCCAGTGCCCGGCCCCTGTCCTCTGCCCGGCCAGTTAGCTTGGGGTGGAGGTGACACTTGGCATCTTTGATCTTGAAAGAGGCCGTCTGCTTCACTGGAGGGGCCAGAGTCTCTACAGACAAACAGAGCAGAGTGGATGGGAGGGTACAATTGACCTTGACTTGGACCAACGTCCGCCTCTGGCTGTGTGCTTACCAATGCAGCTGTGACTGTTGCTGGTGTTCAGCCTGGATGCGTTCTTGCCCCGGAGGATGGGAATGCCACAGCTCACAGAGTAGCTGCTGTCAGACTCTGAAAACAAAGCCAGTCACACAGTCTTACACATTCACTGCACACAGTGCATTTGATATTGGTCTGTGGTTAGTCTGTCAGTATACTTAGAAAAGCTTGTGTCAGTCATTCACCTGCCAGATAATGAGCTTTGGAGGCGCAGGTGAGGGAACAGCTTTCTTTCTTGCCCGTCTTGCTGCAGGTCAGAGTGGCTTTTGGAGCCACAAGTCCAGACAGACATTTTACCAGCTCTAAGAGGAGCATCATAAAAGACAACATCACACAATCATACAGTTTTATGACGCTGAAAGACCTATGAGAGTGTTATCTTAAGAGCATTGTGCCACTCTGTCATTGTGTTGTTACAATGTCAATGTTGAGTTACAGCTTTTCAGCCACTGGATGGCAGTGTTGTTCCATACCGATGCAGTCTTTCTTGTTCCAGTGGAGCTTGTATCCAGGGGGACAGGTACACTCGTAGCTCCCCAGCGTGTTAACACAGCCATATTTACATCCACCGCGGTTTATACTGCACTCGTCAATATCTACAAAGGAACGGGATTCAGACGATGACAATGCAAACACAAACCCCTTGCTTGCTCACTCGCTCGCTCACTCACTCAATTTATATATCCATTCTTATATCCCTGTAAAGTGTGTGAGAGCCAGTACATGTGGCTGGACTGATGCTTCAGAGGGCAGTATAAACAGTCGAGTGAATGTGTTCTGATGACTGTAGTTGCAGAACCTCTGTGAGGCCAGCTCATCTGATTCTGTCAGTGATCCCATCTAGAGAAGATGAATGTGTGTTTTTGTAAACACGCTTGATTGCTCATTTGATCTTTAATCCAGGACATGTGATATCACCCCACAACATTTCTCAGTTGGAAATTATTTCCTCTCTAAAGCTTTGCGAGGCAGAGTTGGAAGCAGACTACAGAGAGGGCTACATTCAAAACCCTTTTTGACACAAACAATAACACACACACACACACACAAACAGTCACACACAAACAGTCACACACACATACACACGCACACATGTCGACACACACAAGGAATCAAACCACTCCAAACCAGATGGAGCTGGGGCATGAGGCAGAAAATGACTTTATTAGAGAGTGGGGAGGATGATGGAGGCCAGTGTAAGTGACGGAGAAACCAAGCGAGAGGGTGTGAAAGACAGACAGGGATAATGTCCATGATTGATGATGTGGCCTGCTGATATACAATGTTCTTCCCTGTCCAATTCAATTATTCAGAGTGAATAAAAGCAGTCTGCACGCCTCCTCACTCCCAGATGGAGATGATGATGACTTCATCAGGAGTGTTTGGCTGCTGTTACTCTGCCAGCAGCACTCAGCCTGTCAGACGCGACGCGTCCTTGCGGATGTCTGACCTCCATGGCAGGCAGCCCCATTTGAATAAGAGAAAAACACAGAAAACCCCCTCGAAACAAGATAATATGGAAGACAAGCCCTCTCCTATCTTTTGATTTTCACGCCTGCGATGAGCAGAGCCATCGAGTTCACTCTCCCTCTCTCTTTGTAGAAATGCTCAGAGGCAGTGAACTCTTTGGGAGCAGGGAGAAGTTCATGTCAAATGAGAGTGTGAGGGAGGAAAGAAGAGGATGCCTTTTAGGCGCTGATGCTGACCTCATGAATCAGCAAGGCCTGTGCCTGCAATTCTTTCTCCAAGTCATATCAACATCTGTGATGACATCCATGTGCCAAGCCTGACACACAGGCACAGCACTGGCCAGCTGGTCTGAGGATAGAAAGTCTATACGCTAATAGGTCTACATTATTGGCTGCGGGGCCTTGTGGAGTTTCTCTTTGTTTGGGTAACAGCACCCTACAAAGTAACGGCCTGTTCTAAGCTTATGGCTAACGTTATGGATGAGACAGAGGGTGTTAGCGATGCTGACATGACTTAGAATAGAGACATTCCTGATCACCCATGGACATATCATCATATCATATGTCATATGTCAAAAAGGATTCCTGGCGAATGCACTGCATGTCTATATGTAGTTTATTTTTGTATGAATGTATCGATTTTTCTGGCAACCTTTCTGGCAACCTTTTACTAAAACACTTAAGCAGGTAGTAGTAAGTACTACTTTTTACTTAAGTATAGTCCATACTTCTTTACTTCAACTTGCGTGAAGGATGTGTGTACTTTTGCCATCTCTGCCCTCAGCTCACGTCTGGGGGCAGACTACAGGTCCTCCCAGTTTCCTGGGCAGCATGGGACCGACTCAGGAGAGGTTGTTTGGGGTGAGCCCATTGTTAAGTTGTGAGCAAGGGATGTTTCAGGGGTGTTTGTCTATATTTCTGCTGATGCACCAGACAAGGAAAAACATAGCCTTGGTCACCCCTGGGAGAGGGGGCAGGACGCAGGGGCAGGACCGTAAATCTCTGGGTTATCTAACAGTTTGGATGCCGGGCACAAGGAGGATGGGGAAGTCATTCATCACCATCTCTCTACAATAGCATGAAGGACTCATGCTAGCCCAGCGACCATCTACATTCCTTACCACTCCATTTTCTAGGTTTACATATGTGTTTTTAATGATGTATATATCATGTTTTTTACCCTCATGCACCTAGTATTTGCAACATTGCATTTCCTAGAAGCTACAAATACTGCTGTCATAACATTCCTAGAATGGTAGACCTGTCAAAAGCACAGGTGACAGATGCATTGCAAAAGAGAAACCCTTGCAACGTTCTTGGTCTGTGTGCTGAGGGTGCGTGCCATCTCTCTCTGTCCTCCACCTCCCCTCGTGCCTTCAGGCTCTGGAGACTGTGGCAGATCTTAGCAGGCGATACACACGCCATCTAAGGTGACACTGAAACAGGCTGATGAGCTCTGGGAAAACTCCCTCATGCGCCAACCTCCCAGCCCCTACCCCTTTGACTCTCTCCTCCAGGCGTGTAGACCTGAGCTGCAGTTTGGAACACAAAACTCTCTCCGTTGGCTCTAGCACAGTGGGCTGTTCTGGAGCACCAGCAGAGAGCACCACGACACAGTCCCACTGACACATCTAACCCCACCCTCAGCCCCACTCCCAGCCCCACCCCCACTCCCACCCCCAGCCCCACCCTCGCCATAACCCATACCCCACACCCCATCTGCAAGCACTAGACTAAATACTGTAGCTATCTTAGGGAGCATTATTTACCAGACTGCCATGAAATACAGTACACAGAGGAAGCCTACATAAGAGGCTATACTTAGCAGAAGTACTGCCATAATGACAGTCCAAGTGTATTGTGGTGTTCTAAACAAACCTGAGATGTACAGGAGAGAAGTTAGCAGTGAGGTGTGGGATCTAGAGGACGTGTGGTGGACCTGTGATTGATGGGATGGAGAGAGGAATTGAGAGGGGAAATAGAAGTGTCACCTCACCTCCACAATGTGCCAGGCCGTACAGAACATAGCCTTTATGACAGAAGCACTGGAAACTACCAGGGGAGTTGACACAGGAGTGGTCACATGCCCGGTCGAAGGAACACTCGTCGATGTCTGCGGAGAGAGTGGGGAGAGAGACACTGGGTTTCAGACGTGAAGGGAAGAAATCTGTTACGCAATTTCTTAAAACATGTTTTTTTTTTTTACTTAAAAACCGAGCTTTTAAGAACAACAAAACTTCAGAGCTCATTTGCCCGAGAGCAATGTTACATAAGCTCTCAAATAGTTCACACTAAACCAAAATTTTATATTTGTGACAGATTGGACTAGTCATAAATTACAATCAATCAAAAACCTGACAAACCACAATTATAGTTTCTTCTAAATTGATAATGATTTTATGTGGTGTTTGAAGGTGGCTGCCTTCCTCCAGAGTGCAGCACACAGGAAACACACCCTTATACCAGGTCCACATGGCTGTACTTCACTGCTACCTGTCAATCACCTCCTGTCTCCGTTTCACCCCCACTTTAAATGAGGCCTTCATTGTTACTAATGATCCCTCCTCCAGTCGGCTATCTCTCTACCCTCCCGGCCTTAAGGTCTGAGGCCATGTGGAAATCGTTTGTCTAAGACGCAGTCTTGCTTATCAAGGAATGCAGAGAAATGTGAGAACAGAGCAGGGTCATGGTTCTGTCTTCAGAGCCCTGGCCCCCCATGTTCTTCCAGCTCTCTCCCTCATACCTGACCCTGCTCTCTCCCCTATGTTCTTCCAGCTCTCTCCCCCATACCTGACCCTGCTCTCTCCCCTATGTTCTTCCAGCTCTCTCCCCCATACCTGACCCTGCTCTCTCCCCCATGTTCTTCCAGCTCTCTCCCCCATACCTGACCCTGCCACCCCTCCCTGCCACCTGCCACCCACTGCACAACAACCTCTTCCTGTCTATTGTTACCATTTAGATTGGAGCTTGTATGGGCTGAATGGAGCTGCACTACTCCCCCATACATGTTCTCCTGTTCTGTCCTTTCTCAGTACAATGGACCCTAGATCATTAGACCCATACAGGGAGTAAGGAGGCCATTTGGTTTTTGAAGTTTTGAAATGTCGGTAATTAACAGTGTCATGCCCAGACTGCCTGTGCAGAAGGCTTGGCTAGGAAGAGAATGGAGCCTTGTTATATCTTTATAGAGGATTTAATTGGCTAAATTGAATAGGACTGAAATGTTTAGAAGCTCCCAAGCATATCACTGTCTCATCTCTCCCACCATGAGCCTTCTTTTTCTGGTTTTAAGGAACTGTCTTTCAAACACATAATAAAGTCTGATGTATAGTGATGATAGTATACATTAAATGCCAATTAGAGGAACGGGGGGAGCTGAACTTCCCAAATGGAAGTTCAGCTCTGTCTGACACTGAACATCGGGGACAAATAAAAGTGTTTTATATTTTTGATATTTTGTACAGTGTGCATCACTCCCCATGACAACCAGTTCACACCGAAATGTCTCCTATTCTGTCCTCTTGGGGGACCTTTGGTCATCCCCCATGACAACACATTCTGAAGAGCCGGTGCTGGGTAAGGCTTAGGGGCTGACATTACTGATGAGATGTCCTAGGCATTTCACATTTGAAAATGTTTTTGATAGTCTGAGGAAATAACCTAGAACCCTCTGTTGTCAGCCCTATTTCTGGCAGTAAGGACTGCGCGGTACTTAGAGCAGCGCAATGACATGGTGGTGGCTTTTGGCCATGTTGAATGATCCTGTATGATGGTATGGTTGGCAGGTGAGGTATGCAGGAGCCGGGCAGGACGAGGGGTGAGTGTACGTGCTGGAGACCACGACACCAGAGAGGAGGACAGACACAGAGAACACTGGCTGCAGTCTTGGAACTTAGACAGACAGTAACACCCTTGTCTGGCCTTCTCAATCACAGCATCTCAGTTTCACTTAGCTGAGCTATTTATGGGGTGCCATATCACTCTCACTGAGCAAGATGAACATCTAAAAGCAGAGCTACAGGTCACCAAAATATTGTCCTCCTGTCTGACTCTGTTGACTCACTGAGACAAGCTGCCCCAAGGCTCACCTTTCACCTCTGCCTCCCATCACACACAGTCACAACCCACAAGACTAAATCAATGTTTCAACAATAGAATAGTGAAACAAAGCAGGACAGAGAAAATGAAAAGCTGTTTACGGAGAACAGATAACACCCTTATCATAGATGCCCCTTCTTCACCAGAAGACGGGGGATCTGATAAAGTAACTCCCACAATGCCCCCATGGGACTTAGCTTGGGATGGGGGGTGACAGTATGTGTTTGTGTGTGTGTTTGTGTGTTGACAGTAGTGAGGAATGCCTGGAGTGAGTCCAGCAGGCTTAGAGTCCAATCTACACTTCACTACCCCCTGTATACTTTCTTGAACAACACCCTAAGCCCCTCACTCTACAGGCTGATACATTGCAAGTGACAGCTGGATTTATAACGCTTCAATATACTTTCAGGAATAGGTCTCATTAAATCAAGTGTCACTTAATGGTTTGCATAGTTGTAAGATAAAAATCAACAGCTACTCAAATCAAACACACAATTTTACAGTTGTGATTTGATAGATTGATACCATGATTTGAAAGCTGGATAGAAATGTATGCAGAAAAACCAAGATTAGAGTGTGATCAGCAGAGTCGAGCAGTATATTCTTGTTGAAGTTAAACAATTAAACAACGCCTATGGTAGTACTGTTTGGTCTTGTGTGTTATACTTCATTGTCGTTGGGCCAACTACTTGATGCTTGATGTTGTTCGTTCACAG
This sequence comes from Osmerus eperlanus, assembly GCF_963692335.1. Classification (NCBI taxonomy): domain Eukaryota; kingdom Metazoa; phylum Chordata; class Actinopteri; order Osmeriformes; family Osmeridae; genus Osmerus; species Osmerus eperlanus. Next base: position 13,911,201 of record NC_085021.1, read on the forward strand.
TTTAGAGGTCTCCAGTTGTACTGTTGGTTTACAGCAGGACCTCCTATCCATCTATCTAAAGCCACAAGAAGCAGAATCCCAGGCCTGCTTCTTTGTACCAAGGCATACTGAAATTACACAGTATTCCACATAGGAGTTGATGATACCACATATTATTGTACCAGCTGCACCAACCTGTAAGCAATTTGAAAACAATTACTCTTTTACTGTTGGGCGTGGTCTCATTTAGCCTCTCCCCTGTAACTTGGCAGGTAGAGAGTGATGAGAAGGAGGGTGGGAGGTCAAGGACTGGGAGGAAAAGAAAAGATTTATCAAAAGCCCTTCCCACCAGACAAAACAGAGCGCTCCAGTATTGTACAGCAGTACTTTGTAACACAACACAAAAGCAAATTCCAAGGGCTGTGTAATGAAAAAAACCACAAGGCTGAATTCTCTGGATATTTGCGATAGGTGCATTGCTAAAAACTATTTCAAATTATTAATCTTTTCCGGAGTTGTAGTTCATCGGGTTGTCACATAAAATGACTGCTACTGTCCATCATTGTACTGTGTACATACTACATAGGATGGTACAATTCAAAGCTGAATCCCTTGCATGACGATGATCCATACCAGGCTGGATATTGATTGACCACATCAATAAAGAAAGAGAAAGAAATGCACGTCATCTGTTTTTCCACTGCGTGAGTCCTGCAGTCCTCTCTTTCCAGATGTTTCTAAGAGGGTTGATTCTGCCCAAGACACAGGGGTTGGTTCAGAGCTGTAGTTCTAATTCTCCACACCTGTACTCCGCCACGGCAAACTCTTTATTTGTTCTGCAACTAGTTCCCCGGTCCCCCGCTGAGCTGTGGCTACCACAGGCTCTCCTTGACAAACAGGCTAGAGAGGCCAGAGAGGCCAGAGAAGCCAGAGAGGCCAGAGAAGCCAGAGAGGCCAGAGAAGCCAGAGAGGCCAGAGAGGCCAGAGAGGCCAGAGAAGCCAGAGAGGCCAGAGAGGCCAGGCCAGAGAAGCCAGAGAAGCCAGAGAGGCCAGAGAGGCCAGAGAAGCCAGAGAGGCCAGAGAGGCCAGGCCAGAGAGGCCAGGCCAGAGAGGCCAGAGAGGCCAGAGAGGCCAGAGAAGCCAGAGAGGCCAGAGAGGCCAGAGATACCAGAGAGGCCAGAGAGGCCAGAGAAGCCAGAGAGGCCAGAAAGGCCAGAGAAGCCAGAGAGGCCAGAGAGGCCAGGCCAGAGAGGCCAATGAGGCCAGAGAAGCCAGAGAGGCCAGAGAGGCCAGGCCAGAGAGGCCAGGCCAGAGAGGCCAGAGAGGCCAGAGAAGCCAGAGAGGCCAGAGAGACCAGAGAGGCCAGAGAGGCCAGAGAGGCCAGAGAAGCCAGAGAGGCCAGAGAGGCCAGAGAGGCCAGAGAGGCCAGAGAAGCCAGAGAGGCCAGAGAGGCCAGAGAGGCCAGAGAGGCCAGGTCAGCAGCCAAAACACTCAGGAGGCATGATGCAGAACCACACTTATATTACCTTACCAACAACTGTCAGTCTGAAAGGCTTTAGAATGCCCCAGGATCCTTAGCATCCACTAAATCCTTGCTGTTTGGAGGGAACCACATCAGCCAGAGCAGAAGGGTGGGTTCCTACCTTGACAGGTCCTTTCATTGGTCAGCAATTTGTAGCCTTTCTTGCAGCTGCACTCGAAACTGCCCACAGTGTTCCTGCACACGTGGTCACAACCCCCGTTGTTCAGACGACACTCGTCAATGTCTGGGGAGAGAGAATAAACTGTCAGTTTAGAGGGTATTGTGTGTAGAATGCTGCTTGTGGCTGGGTACCGTACTGGCTGTTTTCCTAAAAGAGATATGCATAGGGGAGTCAATGATTTCCTCACTGAGCCATGTTCTCTAAGGGGTAGGATCCAACCATAGCGTGCCTCATGGGGGGGGGGGGGGGGGGGGGGCGGGTGCAGTTCTGCCTTTATTCATCAATGTGCAAATTTTTTTTCTGGTTGATGTCCGATCGATTTATCATGTGCTCACTGTTGCTTTATTGGTGGCTAGGCCTGGCAGGTTTGGTTGTGGTTCTGATTAAATCTGATTCACGGTTCTAAGCCGTTTGTCTCTGGAGGGAGACCATATCATCTGGTTGAAATAAATGCATCAGAAACGGAATAAAATAATATTCTCCTCTTTCCTTCCTTCTTTCTTTCTTTCTTTCTTTCTTTGTCTCTGTCTCTCTGACTCTGTCTCCCCCTTGCCTGAGAGAGAGCCTCGCCTGCTGTTTCTTGTGCCAGTGCTGTCTGAGTTAGCTTTTCATTTCTTAGTTTTCAGACCAAACTAATAAAAGCCAATGTACTTTTATCAGAGTTGTTAGTGTAATGTTATGAGGACTGGAGGGGAAGCAGATTCCTATTCTTGGCATCTTGGCAGCAGGAATGCTGCTTGTCCAGCACGTCTCCCTCTCTTTGTCAATTTTACATTTTCTTTGTTTGTCCCAAACATTAAAGTAATTAAACACATGTTTCCTCTTTGAATAAATTACATTGCACATGTCAAATGGGAAAGATGAGTCAACCTTCAGAAGTTTAAGATGCTAAACAATGATGATGAAAACCATTCTGCCCTGGTTTCCTGTGCAAGAGGCAGGGGACCAGGCGTGTAAGTTGTACATGTGTCCAGTCATACAGTGTGAAACATTATCAGTGCAGTGGTAGCCCAGTTCTACTGAATCTTAAGCAACATGCCCAGAGGTGAATACATTACATTAGAAGTGTATGAGTGATGGATGTTTGAACGTTGGGTTGTAACAGGTGTAATAGCTGTGAGATGAAAAAAGAGAGCAGAGTAGATGACAGGATTATGGAATTTTGTGACTAACAAAGTGTGGGTTAGGGTAGGTTAACAGTCATTATCCACATGATTGACAGCCTGAGTGAGTGGATTGTACCTGATTGGCATGTGAAAGAGTGCTGCTTGTATGAGGTGAGTGACAGGTGGATGAGGGTGGGCTTGCTGAGGGGCAGTGTACTCTACCTTTGCAGGTCTTGCGGTCTGGTTGCAGAGTGAAGCCGACAGGACAGCTGCAGCGGACGCCTGTGACCGCATCATGACACGTGCTGTCACAGCCACCGTTGTTAACAGCACAGGTCTCTGCCGAACAAGAGACAGCAACAGCAACCATCAGACTGTAGAAAGAACAAGGTCTAGAACTCCTCAACTGTTCCTCCAACCCAACATATAAGAACATGCAAACATTCATTCATTCCAGTATATAACAAGGTTAAAAGAATTGGATTAAGTAAACAAAAGTGGGAAAGATTAGTTCTCTTGGCAACTTAAGGGAAAATTGACTGCTGAGGGCTACAGTTAGAAATCCATCAACTATTCAATAATTCACATTAAATAACACTGAAAAGAATCGATTATATTATGCTATGCATAAGAGACAGGGCAAGAATGCTGAGAGTTTTGTTAATCAGAATACATATTACCAAGCATGTGTGTAAGTGTGAGCAAGTATGTGTGTGTGTCTGTGTTCCTGCTCCCGAGTAAAGGTGAGTCAGGACCCCCTCAGTGTTAGAGTAGGACATCAGCCTCGCCTCATCACGAGGACCACTGCTGCACTTCTTCACAGATGCGCCTCTTTAAAATCATGTTTTTCACGGCTTCGACAACACCTTCCAGGCATTTGGGGGATAAAAAAGCAATTTCAGAAGGCCAGGTTTCTGCGTTAGCAAGACTTATTTGAGGACGAAAGGGTAGTCAGACAGGGAAGGATAGCCAGGTCTTCACCTACAGATACAGTCAAATTCCACTGAGACTTTCACTTAAAAACAGAGGAAAATATGTTCCTCTCTTTAAAGAGCTCACAGTCGTAATAATCTACTGCAGCATCTCCAATGGCTTAAAATAACTCCATTAAAACCCCCAAACCTTATGTACAACTTTCAGGATAATCAGGTGAAGTAGCTCTGTTGGCAGCAGGGATATTGGTCGGCAGTTTATTCACAAACCAAGTCTATTAAGGACCCATGAGCCTATCTCATAAATGGCAACAGCACAGCTGGAGTGGCTGATGGCTTCACCGCAGAACGCTGGCGGGGTTGGGCTGGTACAGAGAAGCCCTCTCACACGTGGCACTGGAGAGGAGGCCCAGCTGCCTCAGTTTCCACACCGGATCTTGCTCCCTATGGGGAAACACCTCACTCTCTTCTCTCTGACATGAAACTGCACAGAAGGTAGCACCCATGACGGGGCAGACAACTACTGTAAACATACCCTGGGACCTGGGGATGTCTGTGGCTCCACAGCCCTGTTTGGGTGCAGGTAGCCTGAGTGAGTCCTACTGCCCAGCCATGAGTGTGTGGCACAGAGTGTTTTTATAAATTGCACACTATGAGGCACTGCGAGTTGGCAAGCAGAGAGAGAAGACTGTCGGGACATGTCTACAAAATGCTTAGTCAGTTAGCAGACAGCCATCTCACCAAACAGTAATGATAATGTGTTTCAGGGGGAAAATAAATATTTATGACATTATGGCATTCCAATAAAAAAGGGGGAGAGAAACACTAACTCTGGTATGCGTGTGGGTTGTGTTTTCTGGATGGAGACCAGGCACATTAACAGTATATTGGGTTGTAGCCCAAAATGAACAGTGGGCAGACTTTCGTAAACACATCCCAATATGAAGGTTGTGACATGTCAAGTGCGAGGTCTTTATGGGTTCCATATGTTAATGTGATGTGAATGCATCTCACTCTACAGTATAGCAGAAATTGTATGATGTGATGACTTGGAACATATTTTACTAATGGGATGACTGACTTTTCATTGACTGCCAATCCAACACAATTAAGGTTATAGATTCTTATGGACATGGCCGTAGTTATGGCTTGGTCCGCATTTACATTCAAAATCCCCCAAAAGCTCTTATAACCCAACTCTACCAATGCACAAACAAGGTTTATTCCAGTACCCAGTCAGATCTGTTACAGCACTATAGCTACGCTGGTGTACTGTACATCAAAAATCAATGACTATTCACCCTTTAAAATAATGGGGCCTTAAACGGAACACACACCAACAAGCTACTGTATAAGCTAGGCCTACATACAGTTCTGTATGTGTGGAGCCAACAGCAGTCATGCAGTCAGTCACTTTCTAGAGAGAGCTGCTGACTGGATAGAGAATGAGATCAAGAGGTGAAGGCTTTTTCAGTAACAAAAAACACACGTGATCAGATGCTAACCACCACTAGTTTTCAGCCTCTTTGAAATCAACAGGGGAGTGAAGTTATGTCATGGCTGGTTGTGTCCATGTCTGGCCTCATTAGGTAGCTGTAAAGTTTGGCAGGCCCCCTGCTATGACCACACGCCTCCATGGTAACAACTTGTTACTCACTGTTAGTTTTATAACAATCATTGTACCGCCTCCAACCTTTCTATCTCTTTATTTGTAACATTTGTAACAGAGCAAGTCTAATTTAGTCATATTTCTTTGGTCTGCCAATGTTTGAAATATTTAAATGAATTCGATTTATGTATTTATTTCCTTGTCATCTTTGTTACATCACAATAGTATCATTAATCCGGAAAATTGGGCTAACTTGCTTTCACTGACTATTCAATCAATAGGGTCATAAATATTTTACAAGATTATATTTATCATAATATGGTAATTTCAATTATCCAAATGTAAAAACAATATCTGTGAAAGAGTAGTACTTTCATTCTTCAATTCTGGAATACATTGTATAACAAAGACCATACTTTCCAGGCACATGATGACTAGCAAAAGTGCTATTTTGTGTATAAAACATTTGGTCCAAGTTGACATGAACCATGAGAGGTGTTGACATGAGAGGTGTCATGTGTTCCATCATCAGAGGATCAGATCACGGCCGGCCTTCTGGCTGGCTCTCAGGAGCTAATACCATGCCAATGGAGCTTCAGCGAGGCTAAGGAGATGTGCCCGATTCAGCCCAGCACACTGTGGTGCAGCTTAGTCCATGCATTGCAGCTGATTGAAAACACAAATAAACCCAGAGCCCTTTGGCTGGTTCTAAAGAGCCATCACAATAATTGGATAAGAGAGCCTTGGGCCTTTCAGAAAGGTCAATACATTTCTAACTCAGTCATTAGTAATACACCTACTATGATCAATCAAAGGGTACTCACATTCTACAAGGGTCATTCACAGATATACTGTCTAATAGGGAAACACCTAGTGATGGAAACTCTTAAAATGAAGGACACTGATGGAAATGAAAGACGCTGATGTTTTGATACTATCAGGTTTATACTGTAATCTGCTATGAAGAGTTCATGTTCTAAAGATCTCCTTCACCAGCTGGGTTTTAAAAAGGCATGGTGTGACATAGGCAGCCACCATTGTTATTGAAATGGCATTCACAGAAGGAAGAGGAAGATGGGGAGGTGTCAGGGGTCAGGGGTCAGAAGGATGATGCCCCTCTGGGAGGGAGGGGACTAGTCAGCATGTGATAGGTTAGTTTTCCCCTCCTCCCAACACCCAATCAGGACCCCCACAGGGGAGTCAGAGGAACAGAGATATTTACCATTGGAAAACAGCTGAGGGACTGCCGGGGGCTGGACACTCCTCTCCCCTGCACACACACACACACACACGCACGCACACACGCACGCACATACACACACACACACACACTTACACACGCATGCATTCGCACACACATGCATTCACACACACACATTGCAAAAACACTGCTTTAGTGCTCTTTGTTAAACCATTTGCCAGAACACCTGTAATCAAGACAATGTAAGCTGCAGTGTTGATGTATGTGAGCTTGCTGGTATTCTACAGAGTATGTGTAAGCGCATTGTGTTGCCTTCTGGTATAAAATGCGCTATATAAATAAAGTTGTATTTGATTTAGATTTATGTAATACATACTGTACCACCCCATCCCTCTGATCTGGGTTACACATTCAAACAATCAATAAATAAAGACAAATTTGACAAGATCTGGCCAAATACTGTCATGATTAGCTTCAAAAATGGCGATGACAGATCTTTATCAATAGAAAGAGCGAGGGTGACACCTCAAGGAAAAAGTTGCATTTCCTAAAATGCATTCATGCAAACACACAAACCAGGCAAAGTTGTTGTTTTCAAACTAGCATTAGTATAAACTGTTAAAAAGTTATGATAGAAGAAAGAAAGTTTGCAGCGTTAAGTAGGCAGAAAAGGGATAGCCAGACTCATTCTCCCAGACTCAGACTATGGGCCACTTTGCTGTCAGCCATTCAATGGGATGTTGAGTAGTCAAAAACTATAATGTCACTGCTACCCTGGTTATCCAATCATGACTATGATGTCAGATCAGTGATTGATAACAACTCCATGCCCCGCCCTACAGTCATAGAAACCCATTAGAAGCAGTGGTACTTCTTTTCCTTGTCTAGGAGACCGCACAGCATGCAATGTTTACATCCAATGCCATAGTAACCCCAACATGACTCCATCCCAACATGCCCTACCTAAAAACCATGCTTCTAGCCTACGCAGAGAGACAGGAAGACAGGGTGCTGTCATATGCATTCCAACACACCACTATACATTGTGAATACATGGACCACCCGAAATGCAAGTATGTTTGTGAGTTACTCGCTTGAGCATGTGGACAGAGCAGCTCTTTGTGTTTACATGCATGTATATGTTGTGTTTGTATCTGTGCATGTGGGTTGTTTGTGTATGTGTGTGTCGGTGTGTGTGTATGTGTGGATGGATGGCATAGTGTGACTAACTCTTCAGATGATTGCAACTCCAAAGCATGTCTGCATCTGCCTGCTATTTGGGGATGTTTATGATTTGCGGTACTAACAGCTTGAATACTTCCACATAATGTCTAGTCCTTTCTGCTGTGATAAGATGATCTACAGAATCTTTATGTCTAAACACACACAAGCACAGTGAGACAGCTTGCTGTAAATTAAACCTTAATGGAAATGATTGGTAATCAAATGTGTTTTTCTTGATAAATTAAATCACACCACTTAATGTGTGTGCACTTGTGTGTGTGTGTGTGTGTGTGTGTGTGTGTGTGGGGGGGGGGGGTCATAGGGTGCTCTACACTGACACAATAACCACTAAAAGCCTATCTGTTTTGACTTGCACTATAACAATAAAGTCAAAGTGACACAGACATAAAAGATGAAACAAACTGAGTCATATGACGGAGCTGCACATTGCTCACTATTGTTGAATAGTGGCTTGGGTGTGGAGACAGACACAACACAATGAATGGAGATCTGCTAGACTGCACATGAAACACCACACATGATTAATAAAGAAAAGTCTGAAGCATGCAGAAAGAACTAAATGGATCTTCTGCACAAAGCCATTCACAGTGTAGGGCAATTGTGCAATCTGAGTGTTTCATTAGGTGTTGGAGGTATTCCCACTTTGAATATATAACACAGTGTATAACCCAGATAATGTGCTAATGAGTTTCTAAGGAAACTGTATGATATGAAAAATTCCTCATACTAAGAAGGAGGGAAGAAGGTTTAGCAACTACAACATTTTGGTATCAACTTTAGGTACAGTAATAGTTAGGTAGAGTATAGCCCTAATGTTCAACAATATGTTCATGAGGCTTGGTCAGGCTCTATGACGACTGATGGGACTAAGGATTGAGGGCCTAGAAGCTACATTTCTCTCTTGATACTGTGAGCACACAGACTGAAAATGGGGTAACACTTTACATTAAAGTTACGGTACATTAACTGTCATGTAACTACATAGCAATACCTACAATATTAAAAACATAGGAACATAGGAATGGGTATAGTATGTAATTTAATGGCATTAAGTGTTAGCAGTGTAGGTTATTAAAAAAGTGTCAGAGGGCACCGTATAGGTGAGAGGTGTATGGGGTAAGTGGATGTTGTAAAGGGACAGCTGAAGGTTGTGTTATCAAAACAAGATCAATGTTAACATCCACTTACCAATGGAAAGCCCAACTTCCCCATACCAAGTTTCACTTGTGTTGTAACTTTTACTGCTAAACCATACTGACGTGTAACTACATAGCAGTTCCTCCTATGCAACTACAATGTTGTAACTATAGATATTACTATGTAGTTACAATAGTAGTTAATGTAACCTTAAGGTAAAGTGTTGACGAAAATGATTTCTACATGAAACTAGTTAAGACAGATTGGATGTTTGCGTGCTTAGAAACCATGACAAGTTTTTTGGAACCAGAATAGAATTCCTTTCTCATCCTGAAGGCTTGCTTTCTCATGAAGGTGGCTGTCCTGGCTGGCTGATGCAGGGCCTGGTTGAAGCCGCTCCAATCATCCTGTCACTCACTCTCCAGTCAGGGCCTCTTGGTGGTTTGTTTGTTTTATGGGGATTTTATTAACTAATAGAGTGTCTGGGAGACGTAGCAACCGCAGAGTGCTTCCCCATCCACCCCTGTAACCCCAGAGGTTGTGGGGGAAACCAGAGATCCTGCCTGACGGCCTGCTCCCCCAGCTGGCATGTCCACCGCAGGTCTGCCCAGGCTGGGGAGCCCAGGCTGAGACCTCTCATTTGGTTGTGGCGGGCCTTGCGGCCTGGCGCTGAACAGCGGTAAAGACATGGTTCCTGACCAGGCCTTGACATGGACCTGGAGTTGCTCAGCCCTGTGGTAAACAGGCCTGGCCCCCAGACTTTGAGCAATGACCAGCCATCACAAGCAACCTTCCAGTCAAACATCCACTCAAACGTGGAGATTAGTCAAGTGACCACAAGAAAATCATCAGAACCAGCCTACAAATCTACCAGTCACCAAAACCAGCTAAACCCTGCAACCAGCCTCGCAAACTAAAAACGTCTGTGGTCAGCCAAATACAATAAAACTAATGTTGGTTACATAGAAACCTGTCCTGCAGTGCAATTCAACTGGGCAACGCCTAAAGGTCAGTCTGCACAGTTTAGCTCAGCTGAGAACAGTACATGACCAGATCCCAGTAGATCTGACCAGATTAGGTCAGCTCAGGTCAAATAAGAGTGGCATGACTGACGAGCTGACCTGAGGCCTGAGGAGCTGTGTCTGTCTGGCTGCATGGGTGGCAGAGAGAGAGAGAGAGAGAGAGAGCAGAGGAGCTAGCAAAGCAGAGAGAGGAGAGGGCCAGGGCAGGGCAGGGGCAGAGAGAGGGTTACAGCAGTAACTAGAGCAGCAGCATCAGCAGCAGAGAAGGGGCAGAGAGACGAAGCCTTTTGTCCTTGTGTGTCAGATGAGTAGGTCTGCGTTTGTATAACTATTATATTTTGATGAATAATTATGCATTTTTGTCAACATTATAAGGAGTAATAATAGTAGGAATGCTGTATTCACATATTATTTTGATCAGTTCATCGACATTGCCTACCAGTGTGTGAACAGTATTGATGGGGTGTGTTTCCGCAGTCTAACTCAGATTCTAGTCTGTCTTCTTGTCCACAGCCCCTCCAGGGTGAGCTCACTCACCTACACATGTCTTTCCGTCAGTGTGAAGGGCAAACTTCATGTGGCAGGAACATTTGGGCCCCTGATCAGTCTCTTCACAGATGTGCTGGCAACCCCCGTTGCCGTAGTTACAGGTCACTGCCAAGTAGCACACAGTGACAACATATAAGCACAGAAATACACTTTCACGTAACTATTATCAAAAATCAAGAATACGATATTAGCTGATATTGACATGTTGACATGTCGTTCCTTGAATTTTTCTTGAAGGCACAAGAGATTTCATGCTGGCCACAAAACATGCAATGACAGAGAGACTTTCATACATTTCCACAACATGACAATGGGTGTCAAATACGCCTAGGGATGTTTTGATTGTGTGTGTGTGTGCGTGAGTAATGTCAGAGTGTTGTGTGTCGACATTAGCACTCTAAATACACCTGTGATGACAGACCGACAAAGAGTCAAGCCCAGGATTCCACCGCCATCCTGTCTGCACCCCCACCCCCACCCCCACCTCCACGCCTCCTGTCTTCTTCCTGGGCCGTCACGAAAAAACAGTAGAATAACACTTCTCCAATCCTTATCTAAACACAGACAAATCCCCCATCAGCCCTGGCCCCAGCCATGACAGGATGAGCCCTGTTGCGCTGTCCATCCCTCTGGGTCTCTCTGAGAAACAGGCCTGCTTGCCCTACACTGTACAATATGAACGCTCATTACTCCTGCTAGGTTTACAGTCTTGGTTCAAAAGATCCCATCCTTGCTCATGAAAATGGGATAGCTACTTCATCGTGTATGCACCCCGGGATTAGTTTGTGTGGGTGGGGGGTGGAGGGGTCATGGAGTGTGTGTGTGTGTGTGTGTGTGAGGGGTTCCATAGTCTGTCATGGGCAGGTTTTCGCTGTGATAACAGGTGGTTTAAGACTAGTCTGTTAATCGCCCCCCTAAAACCATTGTAGAGTGCTGGCAGGGTAGATAAAGTGGATACATAGATGTGTACATCTGCATCCAGTTGACATGATCCTGTCATCTGGGTGTGTCCTACTTACACTTGCAGTCCCTCATGTTCCTGGTGAGCTGGAAGCCAGGTCTGCACTCACAGGCGATGCCTCCCTTGGGCGTCTCACGGCAGATGTGGGCACAGCCATGGTTCTTATCCATACAGGTGGGCCCTTCCTTAGTTCCTCCTGGCGGCGCTGCTAATGGAGAAGGACAGGGGTGAGACAGTGAGAGAGAGAGGTCTATTTACTTCGACACAAACACACACGCAAGCGCACACACATACTGTAGACACAAACACACACACTTAATCAGTCTGCACGTGGTGACTGACATGGACAGCACCCTTTGCCAAAGTCTCAGGGAGTGATGATGGCTTGTTAGGACACGTTCTTTGTGTTAGGCTAGAAAGAAGAGACTGTGTGAAGAGAAGATCAAACTCTAGCACGTCCTACATAGCTAAAACCTTAGAAGAGGTAACGCCTTCCAAGGAAAGGCCAGTGGAACACACTCAGGAAGCATTTTAAACTTTGCACCACATTCTACAGGCCCAGTGGAAGAGGCCTCCATCACATGACCTTCTCAGACATGAACCAAGTCCCTCGCACCACACCCTGGTCATGTTCAAACACTCCCTACTCTCACTGTTTTCAATGCAGAAAAAAAAATGTGCTGGGACTCATTACGTAAGGATGCCTTTACCGGAGGACGCCTCCATAGTTCTGTGCTGTACCAGAGGTGACACTGCCACAATGCATTATTCATACAGTGTGTGATGTGTAAATGTGAAAGAGAGGAGCACAGGTCTTCTGTGGCATGAGCCTGGGACCCAGGTTACACTGATGTCATTGGTTATTATGGGAGACAGTGTCACCTCCCCTGCTACAATGTGACCCACAATACTACAGAGGCTGGGATCTGACTCATTCCATGTAATGATTTGTCATCACTACTGATGCAGTGACAAGTCCCCTCCTCCCTCATTAAAAAACCAAAGAGCTCTCCTCCCAATGAAGGAAGAAAGTTGCTCCAATGAAGGCTCATTAAATCTGTTGACATGCAGAGGACATTATCTTGCCAAGTAAAGTTTCACAGCTTGTTGGAAGTCATTCACATTTGTAACACATCAGTATGCACATGATCAGCTACAGTTATAAAACTGATAAACTCATGATGTCTTAGTATACAGAATTGCAATCTGCAAGTGCAGAGTTAAAGGCAGAATGTGAGGTCAATCTTGAACTGAGAATTGCCTATGCTCAACAACTCTTCAAAGGGAAGCATGAAGTGCCATGAGAGGGGAAAGACTATCATTAAGTAAAAAGGTGCAGACACATGTGAGCACAACGATAATGCAAAGTTGAATCCTTAAGGACTTATTTATACAGTTTAACGCCTGCCTCCAGATTCTGCTCTAATGATACCCTCTTGTTTTCCACGTGTTCTGCCAAAAACCCAACTGGCCCTTTTATTTATTTTCACTGAGGACTGATGTCAGAGACATATTTCCAGTCCCTCTCTATTTTATCAAACTGATGGTGCAAAAAGGACAAGTAATTTAGATAGCTGACTTTAAAGCTTTTCATCACCTTAAGTCTGTTAGGAGGTGCTGGGAGGTCAGATGTCCAGCGCCTGATCCTTTCTGATCCCTCAGCTTGGGTATTGCAATCACTCCCAGGCTAGCCAATCACACTTCTCCTGGTGGGTCAACACTATCCAACCACCTCATAGAGATTACAGTAGTTTGACCATGACATGAATCAATGGCTCACCTAGTAAATGCAACAGGACAATGGGCCACACTCAAGCAGGAGTTGGGGAATTCCAAAGGGAGTCCAATAGTTCCCTGTGTGCGTTTAACGCAAAGGCGAGATAGACGCCACACAGAGGGGTAAAATTTCCAACTTGGCAACCTCAACAAAACCCTCAAAATCACTTACTAAGGTCACTATGCATCCCAAGAAATCCCTACCCTCCCTCTGCAACTATATTAGACCCCTCTCCGCTAATACCGCAGACCCATCCATCAATAATGAGTCAGGTCGGGGCCAGAACCTGGGACCTCACCTCTCTGTGGACCCATAAAAGCCAAAGTGCTGACACAATGGTCCTTTTCTCCATGGCCGAGCTGTAGCCCACGCTTTGCGGTTCACTTCAACTGACTGCCAAATACCTCCAGTTTTTATCATTACTAAAGCTATCATATTTTCTATGGGGTCTCCATCTTCAAATGAAATAGAAATAAATAATAGGAAACAGAGAGAAAGGTGTCCCTTCATGCTCAGATGGGAAAGTGAGCTGCTGACTGCAGATTGAGAACACCCCAGTCCCCTAAAACAAGCTGCCGACCTATAAAACGTCTAAATGTAGAAACCTTCTAAAAGAACATAGGCAACTTTATACAGAGAGAGCTCGACAAGCGATATGGGCACAAGCCATGTGGCCGGGGTGGAACCTTCCAAATAGCGGTCCAGGATCCCACTGGACATCGGTTCTCACACGATCGAACACGGACATGCCACATCGAAAACCACTGCACTTGTGGAAAAAAAAAACACCCAGCAATTAAGTGAGTGCAGCAGAGGGAGAGCTTCTCTCCGGCAGCCTTGCCACAGCGGTAACCAACCAAGACAGGTCATGACCCGCCCAGCACACAGACAGACAGACGCTCACAGGGAACGTGTAGTGGCAACACTGGCTCTGAGCAGGCCTGAGTTTAAATATACTCTGTAGAACAACAGTCCTCACTGCCACAGACACAACAGTCCACTCGCTCAGGGCCAAGCATGGTGTACCATTCAGACAAAACACACAAATACTGGAAATAACTTTTTTGAAAGAGTCATTGAGTATGAGTTTGCTTCCTCTGCGGGGACAGTAAAGAATAAAAGTCTCTTGTACAGACAAGGAAATGCAACTCAAAATTCAATTGAGAAATCCTAATCATGCCAGATGTCAGGTATTCAATCCTTTACATAGCTGGATAATGTAGTGTCTGTCTAACAGGACTTCATTAACACTCCAGAATAATTTAAGGATGAAGGGAAAATGTTAACACAGTCTGCATACAGCAGGTGATAAAGATTATCATTATGACTTATTATTATAGCCTAAGTCATTGGATAAATTAAAGACTGACTATAGACAGTATATCTTGGCTACATTCTGACAACCAAGAGAAAGTCTAAAACGTGGGGGTAGGGAGCAGGACCCAGTTTAACATCCAGCCTCTCAGGGAGAAGCAGACGCCAGGTCTCCCAGGACAAAGGGCCAGGCAGAGCACTCCTCGCCTCCTCACCGCACCTCAGCCCTAAACAGCAGACGACCAGTCAGCGCCAGCCAGCCAGCCAGCCAGCCAGCCAGCCATGGTCCGCTCAGTTAAACTTTAGGGCCCATGTAGTGGAGAGGCCCCTACAATGGAGCGTGAAGTGGTGTATGGATATGCTGGGCCTTTACGGCCTGATTGGAGTTTTGGGGACAGTGAAATGAGGAGTCCTGGAACAGCAGACGCCCATTTTCTGCGAGGGGCGCCGGGATAGAGAGGGAAGCCCCTGGGCTCAGCGATGCCTGTCGTCTTTCTCGGTATACGGCAGCGTTGGTTGGTTGCTAAGAGAACGTGGCCTAAACATGGAGCCACCAGGCCATTAAAGCAACATTCCTTCCTCTTAGATAATGGGCCCTTAAAAGTTTTAACTGGAGGGATAAAAATGTCAGCGCATGGAAACAGGAGAAAGGGAGGAAGGCCGGGCTGAGTCTAGCCGGGGCCGGGACAGCGATGGGCGAGCAAAGCGACAGGGCAGCCAGAGGGTCACAGTGTCAGCGTTGGCGGGTCCCAAATGCAGGCTGCACTCTGATGGAGACAGCCAGAGAGCCAGACACAGCCAAGTGCTACTGTTTGGGCTGCTGTGCCAGCGTTGATTTCCCTTAGCTCCCAAAGGCCTTGTTGAGACTGCAGTTCACTCCCATTAAGCGTTAGGGAGGGCATAAACCCCCAGTGGCAGGGAATGCAGCATTAGACAGTGGGAATGACACTCTAATAGGAGTTTCCCATAGAATATATCTGCCCCTCTGTGATTATGGTGACAAGCACCTGAGGTACTGTACCAACAAACCCACATTATTCATTTCCTTGTATATGCTGTGTTCCAAAACAATCCAAGCATAGTTTCCAAATGAGTCTAACGACTGTATGTTAAAGTGGTTTGAATACTTTTGGTGTAAGACACTAGAATAGACTTGTACTTCTGAAGGCTCTTGGCAGTGTGATATATAAATACCTTTATATAAATATGTTGGTTCTGTTGTTTTGAAGATCTGTACAGTATGTTTTTTCTTGTGCCATTTAACATTTTGTTTGCTGTGTCTCTGCGTGCTCTGAATGTGAGTATCTGCAAAGAGTATGTGTCTGAATGTGTCCCTTCGTGTGAATATGTGCATGAATCAATGCTACTTTTGTGCGTTTGTGTGCGTGTGTGTGTGTGCACTCATGTTTGTGCAGCACCTGCTGGGGAAATGCCACTCCCCCTCCTCCAAGGTCACCTCTGCTCTCCCAGAGGAGCGAGTCATCTCCTCCCCTCCAGCCAGGCAGAGCGAGACACGCCACCACACAGCCTGACCAGGCTTCTCAGACCGCCAGCACAAACAAAGGATACTTACTTCTTTAATAAAAAGAGAGATGTCATATCAGCGGCACATTCTTTCTGAAATCAGAAAGGAAGCAGCTAAAAGCAGAGGTCTGACTGAGCCTCAAAGGGCTTCAGCCTGGCCCTCTGGGCAAAGCAATGACAGAGATGTGTTAGTGGAAAAACCCCACTGGCACTCAGGCAGCCCAGCTTAGAGATGGCCTTCAACAAACCCCCATGGCCAGAGGAGATTCCGTCTGAGAGAGAAGAGAGAGAGAGAGAGAGAGAGAGAGAGAGAGAGAGAGAGAGAGAGAGAGAGAGAGAGAGAGAGAGAGAGAGAGAGAGAGAGAGAGAGAGAGAGAGAGAGAGAGAGAGAAGGAGAGAGAGTATAGAGTATAGAGGACAGCAGCAGGCCACAGCCCAAGCCACTGATGTAGTATATGTTTGTTCAAGCGTGGAGAGCCATGGGGCCTATGAAAGCCTGGAGTAGACAAAAATAGTTTGCAACAGAGAATCAAAGAAGAGAGAGAGAGATAGAGTATAAGAAAGAGAGTTGAGAAAGAGAGAGAGAGAGAGAGAGAGAGAGAGAGAGAGAGAGAGAGAGAGAGAGAGCATGTGAAACAGAAAGAGAGACAGAGACACAGATAGAGACAGAGAGAAAGGTGTGGAGAAGTGTAGGAGTGGAGAGAATGAAGATGTGAACGCCAGAGGGAAAAAAGAGTGACAGACAGAGAGTTAGGGAAAGGTGTGGAAGAGAGTGCTGGAGGTAAAGGAACGATAAAAGGAAGAAGATGAAAGAGGAGACGGGGAGACAGAAGGGAATAGAGAGAAGAGATGGAAAATAGAGAGGGAAGAAATGGATGAGAAGACGAACAAGGAAGAAGGGGCTGAGTGTCCCGAAGGTCTGCAGGAGCAGTGGTCTTTGATGCTGGACTAATGGTAAGCCTAACCCTTAATAGGTAGCCATGGGAGTGCTGCTGTGGCCTGGATGCTCCCCTCTCTCCACTTCCTCGGAATAGGAAAAGAGCTGGTTACACGGTCAGACTGCAGAGCAATGGAGCAGTCGGCCCTCTACTTGTAAAAACACATCTGCAGCCAGTTCTACAGACATACAGAGAGACAGACAGGAAAGCAGTCAGGCCATTAGTAGACAGGCAGACAGACAGGCAGGGAGGGAAGGCATGTAGACAGGCATTGTAGGTACAATATCATTAAATGAACTAACACAAGAACTACCTGTACATTCTAAGTTGTGTACTGTCCAGGTACCAGCTACATTTATTGTGAATGGATAATAATAATAGGCAGTTTAACAAGTCTAACATGGAGCATTTTTATCTTTCCTGGGCAAAAGAACATTATAAAAATTCCGGATTCAGCCCCACTGATTTTCCACGTCAGTTTTCTCATACAGAGGGAATGTAGTAGCAAAGAGGAAAAACAAACAGAGAATATGATGCCACCATGTGTAATGGATTTGATCACATTTATTGGAAAATTCCTTGGACAGCAGCAATTGTAGACTCTGCACCAACAATTTATCTTCAAGTGAACATGGCGTGCTCTGCATCCAAATGTCAACATAGAATGGGTCTAAAAAATGGCCTAAAGCGAAATTAAATTAAATGCTCCGCCGTGTGTGAGTGTGTGTCTGACAGAGACACCGCCAATGAGTCTTGCTGCGCAAGGGGCAACAACCCCCCTGGGAAGCTAATGAAAGTTCCAAACACAGGAAGTGGATTTCAGTGACAAAGTAAACATTTCCTGGAAAGGCGAGGATACTCATTTTCTACAGCAAGGGGAGACACTATCAGTGGAATTCATAATTCAACTCTGTGGTCAGGTGGCTAATACAGACGGTATCAGTTTTGATGATATAAGTCAGTAAGTTGAAAAACTGACAAAATTGTCATGTATTTGGATTCTATGTCAGAATGAATGTAACTATGGCAACAGAGCTTAAAATGCCTATTGAGAACATTTTAAGAGACCCTCGTCTTCCAAAATAGCATCTGATTAGGAGAATGTACACTGGTTCTGATCACACACATTACCACAATCCAACACAGCACCTCTTCTCAGGAGATATCAGTGGCACTGGATTCATTTGGTTCAGTACATTCTATATCCTTGTCCATGGACATGAGAATCTGGTCCAGTCAGTACATAAATCAGCAGCCACTATCACTGCTGAAGGCCAACAGTTTCCTACTATGGCTAAACCACTACAGTATGTTTCATGTGCAGTAGAGTATGTGCCCCTCTTATTTGCCCCTCCAAAAAGTAGAAAGCTTGAAACTGAATACCAGAAGTTACATAATAACCCATCAGCATACAATTTTGGTACTGCTATAATACTTATTGTAGAATGCACAGAATGGGGGGTGTGGGGGGGTGAGGGGGACATTCCTTCAATGTACCGGTTTCGGTCTCACGCACACATGTGGGTGTTATCCCCCAAACAGAGAAAGGAGACAATAAATCACAAGTAAAGAAGTGGAACCCTCCTTGACCTGAATGGTATTCTGATCAACCACTAAGCACCTTGGCTAGCCTTTCAAAGAAGTGGATGTCTGGAATGGGAGAAATGTTTGGGGAGAATAAATGAACTGTTACATTCTGCCCGTGCAGCCAGTTGATGGGAGCCTCGAGGAGAGTTATTCCTGTTGGGGGGTGCGGAGGGGGGGGGGGGGGGGGGGTCTAATAAGAGACAGGCCAGCAGCAGCCTTGTCATTAGCCATAGGGGGCTGGCAGACCCCTGCTGCCTAATTGGCACAGCCTTTCCACTAACAAGGGCTCCCAGCCAGCGGGGGTACAGCCTGGTAGCGCCCAACACTGCACTGACCACCTCTCCAATGTCTCCATAACCACCCCTCTGCCCCGCCAGGGAACACCTTCTCCATTGATGAAAGAAATGGGGAGCTGATGTCTTTTTAATGAGGCCGATAAAACTCATGAGCTAACTGCACCCCAGGCCTCGCTTCTTTAACAGCAGGACTGGCAGCTCAGGGTAAATGGACTGAGCGTCGCCTGTAAGCACACTCCGGCAGGCCCACTCCAGCATATTTAGTGGTACAGACATTCAACTCCATATTTTCTCTCAGTGACTTTGCCACTTACACATCGTTTTCCAATAAAGCACGGTACGGTAATGCTTGGGATGAGTGGTGGGTTATTGTCCAATAACTGGGGTGTGCCACTTCCTCCTCCGTTTCCATTTCCCCTCAGCACACACTGTTGTAATAACAGAAATAATAACAAGCAGATGACCGTTGTTCCGACTGTTGTTTTGGAGAATAATGAAACAATGACAGGGCAGTGATATGAATAGTCAGTCAAGGGAGTTTGTAGATTTATAGCAGCTTTAATCTCGCCCTCCAAATGGATCTCATCTGGAAGCAATGGAGCCAATATTAACATGAAAAATGGAAGATTAATAAGGGTATTTATCAAGGGAGAGAGAGAGCACAGAAAAAAGAACGATCATGAGGGACAGAGAGAGAGAGCAGGGGATGGAGCAGGACAGAGAGAGAGAGAGAGAGAGCAGGGGATGGAGCAGGACAGAGAGAGAGAGAGCAGGGGATGAAGCAGGACAGAGAGAGAGAGAGAGAGAGAGAGAGAGAGAGAGAGAGAGAGAGAGAGAGAGAGAGAGAGAGAGAGAGAGAGAGCAGGGGATGGAGCAGGACAGAGAGAGAGAGAGAGAGAGAGAGAGAGAGAGAGAGAGAGAGAGAGAGAGAGAGAGAGAGAGAGAGAGAGAGAGAGAGCAGGGGATGGAGCAGGACAGAGAGAGAGAGAGAGCAGGGGATGGAGCAGGACAGAGAGAGAGAGAGCAGGGGATGGAGCAGGACAGAGAGAAAGAGAGAGAGAGAGAGAGAGAGAGAGAGAGAGAGAGAGCAGGGGATGGAGCATGACAGAGAGAGAGAGAGCAGGGGATGGAGCAGGACAGAGAGAGAGAGAGAGAGAGAGAGAGAGAGAGAGAGAGAGAGAGAGAGAGAGAGAGAGAGAGAGAGAGAGAGAGAGAGAGCAGGGGATGGAGCAGGACAGAGAGAGAGAGAGAAGGCCCAGTCCTCAGGATGTGTCTCTGACAGCGTTGAGAGGGGCAAGCCTTTGAAACACACGATCCAGCCATTTGCTACACTCAAATAACACTGTGCTTATGAAACGTAAACATTGACAGTTCACTAGGCCAGGTTGATTTCATAAAGCAAGGTTACATCGTCCCTGGCTCACCATCGCATCCCAGGGCTGCGTGGAGACCTGCCTGGAGACCTACAGCCTGTGTCTCTGCCCCTCGCTGGAGCTTCCTGCTCCTCCAGCTGTCCTCCAGTACAGGAGAGCTCTATAGCTACCAGTGTGTTCTGGACCTGCAGAATGCAGTTCCTTTACCTCTGTCTGATGAGGACTGACAGCAGGTTGGCTTCACACTTCCTTCTCTCATTTCTCCATCCCACAGGAATGCTCTAAAAAACAAGAGGTGCTTCCACCCCCGGCTACACCTTTAATCATTTTATCTTCTCCCTCTCACACTGATGCTTGGAAACACTGCCAGACTCCAGATTGGTTTAATTTGAAAGGATAGAGAACCTCCCTTTCTCCTTGTCTTTGTCTGTCTGTCTCTCTCTCACACACACACACCCACACAAACACACCTTTATCCTTGATGGTTCTTCACCTTTGTTGCAGACCTGTTAGGGCTGATCCTGCTCTCTCAAACAACAGGATTGATATCCTGGTATACTTCTCATCAGTCACCAGGCATAGGCCCATCATTACACTACTGTGTATCACTATCAATTACAACCTATGCTCTAAAGGCTACTGATTGGCTTACTGTAGAATGAGGTGTCCACTGATACTCAACATGAATGGGACAATAATGAGGTTGTGACCTGACCAGTTTACAATCCAGCCTTGGGTCAGAGGCCATGCCTAATGAGCTGCATGGATCCTCCCATTTCCCATAAATCTTTTGTGTGTGTGTAAGTGTGGGGAGGTGTGCGTGAGTGTGTGTGCCCAAGCGTGTGTGAGGAAGGGAAACTGACGTTTAGGTCTCTGGATACAGGTGTGCTGGTTGTCGCTCAGAAAGAATCCCTCTCTGCAGCGACATTCATAGCTGCCCATCATGTTGACACAGATCTGCTGGCATCCACCATTCCCCTCCGAACACTCATCCACATCTGCAACACAGAGAGAGCAAAATAAATACAAATATACAGATCTTACGGTAGCATATTAGTTGTTTATTTCATGGTCATACTTGTTGATGTTGTGAAAAAATACATTATGGGTTAAATAAATACCATAACGAAATGCAATTAAGAAGGATATTCCTGTGCAGAGGAAATACATCCAGCTGTATTTCAGTGCATAACATGTCGTAAAATAAAGATTAGTGATAGAAGAAGGAGGGAAAGCCAAGAGAAGTTAGAAGGTTTTCTGAAGGTGTCTGCAAAGGTGGTGTGTCGATTAATAGTTATACTTCCCCCTCCCCTCCACAAAAGCCCATTGCCTTGCCCCCCTCACGGTCTGACAGGTTCCAGCAGTGCAGAACTAAGTCGTGAAAGTGCCCATGCAGCACAATCCTCTGGTAGAGAGGTAACCTGATCCACCTGGGACTGACGACCTGCTGATGATGAGCGTCTGTCAGCCCCTGACTGCAGGAATGCAGGGAGACGGAGGGAGGTGGGGAGAAGAGGAGGGACCCGAGAGACCGAGAAAGATGGGGTGAAAAGGGGGAATACGGGAAATGGAGATGTGGAGAGGGACGTGAGGGAGCAGTGTGCCGGCAGCCTTGTGATTCCACCTGCAGTTCAGACAGCCTAAGAGTGGCTCCTGGGAATGCAGGCGCTGCCACGGGGCACAGCCCAATGAGAGCCCTCGCATGGGGCCGGATAACAAGGTGCTGACCCAGCTTATATAAAACGTAAGAAATGATGAGATGTTTTCTGCAGTGCATTTACATCCACGCGACACAACACTTGAGTATCCTGTACACGCAATAAAATACTGTATGGCCCTGCCCGTTTTATAGCACTTGCTCACTTAAAGGTGCTGAAAGAGAAATATCTAGTGAATCCATTGAATTATTTGACATCAATTGCAACAATAAAGCTCTTACATAATAGCCGCCCTTGCACTGTTATACAACATGTACGGTGTGCTGATGTCTGGTGTTTGTGTTACACAGTCAGGCACAGCCTCGCTCATGTGCGTGACAGAGCTGTGACTCTGGAGGTGAATCTCTGTGTTGTCCTCCCCCAGAGACCTGGCTTTGTCCCTCAGTACCGACCAGACTGGAACCTTATCCCTCCCCCTGCTCCACGCATCAATAATCTGCTGTATACACAAGGCTTTTTTTAATAAAGCGTCATGTGAAACTAATTTTCTGTCTATTTGTCCAGTCTGAGAAGGCTTCTGGATTGGGTTTCCTTTCCAGGGGATTCTCAGCCGGGCAGAGTTAGAAATTAAACTTTACTCTCGATCATGCTCTCTTTTCACACACACACACACACACACACACACACACACACACACACACACACACAAAGAAACACACAGGAGGTGGTGTGATGTGGTACGGAACCTGACTAGACAGAAATCTCTGGGGTTGCTAAGTAGGTTAGTGGCGTGTGACCCCTGCTGACCCTTCATGGCTAAGTCTGTTCTGCTGTTCTCACACTCCATCATCAGCCCTGCCTTCCTCTTCTCAAAACAATGTGTCATGTCCCTCAGACCCACAGGGAGACCCTGAGGACTGCAGCCAGGTGATGTGACTGCGTCCTCGAGAGAGAAGCTAAGTAAAGTTAGCATAGAAAGTGGCTGTAGAGGACAAAGGGGAAGGTCAGAAAAGCAGCCATTTCAGAGTATCATTCCATTCCATTCAATCCAGTGCCAAAGTACAGTACATTGGATTTGACTTAACAACCTCTTTCTCTCCTTTGAGAGAGTTGGCAGCGGGAATAAAAGGGGATAAGGTGCAGAATCCCACAGCTGCACCTTTACAGATAAACTTCTGACATCAAATGCCAAGCCTAGCTAATGCGCACACACACACACACACACATAGGCAATACATAGACACATGAAAAATAAATGCACCTATCCATTCATATGTTCTCATCACACATGCAAAGATCATCACTCAGTCAGCCTCAGCAAGCCCAGAGGATTTCTCTTTCCAAAGCTTCAGCGCATCAATGAAGGTTTCACTTCCTGATTCCTTCATTCCTCCAAATGAGGCGTCGCCTGTCAGTAGATCTCTCTCGTTCAAATGGCTCCCATAATTGCCTGTGTTGTGTGCTGGGCAAGGCTGGCGTCCAAAGCAAATATTTCCAAACGGAAAGGGGTTCTGGCACGGCCAGCAGAAGTGCTCATGTTATTTAGACATAAAACGTTTTTTTAAAATTCTCGAGAGGATGGAAAAAACCTGTCTTAATCAAGTTAAAAGGGCTGCCTCAGTTCTGAAAAATGAGACATCCCTTCGCTCTATCCTCGCTTCGTTCGAGGAGGAGAGCGAGAGAAGGAAGGTTCAAAAGGAGCGAGATTAAGAGATTGGTTGTGTTTGCAGAGGCCATGTCCGCTGGTTTCTCAGATAGCCTTGACTGTATATATAACATTTGGCCTTGTGCTCAGCTTTAAAACCATGTAAACATGGCGGTTGAGTTACAGAAACTCCTCGACCCTTATTTTGGAGAAGAGCTCCAGTCGTTTCTTTAAAGGGTTCAGTGACTCTGAGGGCGTTTATTGCTGACCTGGAGTCTGGAAGGGAAAAGTGAATATCGCTGTGTGTCCCCAGTTCTGTCTGTGTCTCTGTCCAGCAGACAGATGTGTCTCTGTGGTCTAGACAGGCCAGAGAGACACAGCCTGGGAAGAGCACGGCCATCAGCCTGTTTGGGCTTTTCATTTACAGGGGTTTATAGAAACGCATTCTTTAATAAGGCCCACATCCCACGCTCCCACATCCCCAGCCTCCACTCTCCAGCAGCCAGAGAGCCTGCTGGAGAGTGGAGGCTGGGGATGTGGGTGGCTGTAGGGGAGCGGTAGGTGAGCAGACATTAGCAGGATAAACATCCCCTTGGCTTCACTGAGCATCAGTAGGTGGGAAGGGGGCACAAAGCGGGGCCAAATTAAAACAAGATCTCTTCTTTTTTAAACAGGATTAGGGGGGATTTCCTCTTTCCTCTCCACCGCTCCTGAGTTCAGTGACACAGCGCAGTGTATCCACCCCCTTGACTGAGCGCTGACCACGGCGCCAGGTTAGAACAGAGCATGAGTGGTCGACACACTCACACACACAAATGTACACACACACACACTATGCCAAGGCATAAACAAACACTTAGAGCTAATCAGACATGTCAGAAGCGGCACTTGCACAAGCTGATATGTGGTCTCAGACACTCTCTCTCATGTGGATACACACATCTGAGAGTGTTAATGTGTGCTACTTGAGCTGGATAGTTTAGTTAACTTAATGTACATCCCGCAAGGGGTCTTAATGCGCAAACCAATGAAGCTGAATCTGCCTGTATTGCTGAGACTAATATGAGTCCACTGGTTGACCACAAAGTTATCGGATTCACATCTGCTACACAAACAAACAAATCTTCTGGTAAGCATTTTTATGTCAATTCTGTGGTGAGGCTCATTCTCATGCTAACATATAAACAGAACTAATACATTCTTGATTGAACTCAGGCTCTCAATGAGGCGCTTGTCTCCATGGTAACCCCTTTTCGGTAAATAAGCAGGAACTGACTTCCAGCTTCCCACTGGAATACATTCTAAATGAAAATCTAAGAGCTCATACCAAATGGTATTTCTCTCTTGCTCCAAAACAAGTCTGGAAGTATTTTAAAAACAAACGTGGGGATGAGTGATTGGATGGCCTGGCGTGTGCCAGGGAGGAGAGAGGCCCTGGGCGTCCAGGCCGTTTGTCAGCCAGATCCCAGGACACTGCACGCTTCCATCTCTAAACCTAATCTCAGACTTGAATTTCCCCGCCAGCCCTGCCAGTCTGTTCAGATGGAATTGTTCATTTCACGGTGAATGGGGTTGAACAATCCTGAAGGACAGAGTGTTGATGTACTCTTCAGGAGCCAGCTAATGCACCCATCTCCAATCTGCTATGCCACTCAACACTCCAACTTCCCCTCTGCCCTGAACTGAGGCAACTTAAGCCTCCTGCCCAAACCTGATCTGAGCATGTCACAACAGCAGCGAGCTGATTGCACTCTGGGGAGTGTGGGGGGATCAGGATCTGGAGTGTAGATGGTTACTGCTAAGCTCCGAGTAGCGAGGCCATGCTGTGGGACACCCCTGGATATGATAACCTTCACTCTGGGACAAGGCGACGCAAACGTTCTCCCCCCTGCATCCCTTCCTAACAGCCAGGAGATGACTAGGGCCTAGGGGGGACAGATGTGAGAGCACAAACATCATGGTTTGAAGGGGGAATCAAATGAGATCTGACTAGACTCTCACTAGTAAATGAGAGTGGTGGGATTATCATCACTACTTTAGAGTGAAGCAAATGCATTTAAAAGGGTGCTTCCAAGTGCGCTTCAAAAAGGCCATGAAGCCAATCAACGCGAATCTTTCTGAAGATTGCACTTTCCATCAGGACCCTGGTCAATAATGCATCAGGCTGTAGCCTCTGCGTTTGATTAGCCAGCCTTAGAACAAGATCCCCGGGGATTGAAGGAGCTGCTACACAGGCTCAACCAAGCGATCACTCAGAGAAGGCACAAAGGATTAGGGGGAGAGTACACCTTATCAAAAGGAGCTATTGCCATGGGTTTGACAAAGAAGTGCATCTGAAAGTTCTAAATATCATCGATCAAAGATGGTCCTATAAAAACACAACCTGATTATGTTGTGGCCTTGACAGAGAAAGTTAGCTCAACAAAGTACAGAATGTGCAGAGCATGTGCATGTGTCTGAAAAGACGTGTGTGCAGTCATGGTGCTTTGTAGAGGATCATACAAGGTCTTTAGGGAAGGTTAAAGTAATAAGGAATACATTTCCCCGAGGATTGGTCATGGAATTAAGTTCCACAGAATCAATACAAACCAAATCATTGTCTGTCAATAGAAAGCAAAAAGATCCATAGCTTGTTCAGCTCTATGTGTAAACAAACATGCACACAAACACACACAGACACACACACACCTATACTCTGAGCTCTACACAACTTAAATGTTTTTTTTTTTAAATCCACTTTAAGGCTGGAGGAGGGACAGAGGGTAGGAGCAAAGACAGCTTTTGGCAGTGTTGCTACCTGGGAAAAAACTGACATCTTAAGAGCCTATGACTGTCCACTCTGCCAGTTTTGACTAGCCCATGGTAGACATATCTGTAACTCAAGCCTCTATAATGTTTTTCTTCCGAGGCCAAAGGTTACAGAATATGTAATTAGTGGTTTTGTGGCTGTAAATCCATCCTAGCGTGTTTGTACAGATGTTAATGATATCTGGCACTAAAACAGTCTACTTAGTCCACTGGATCATACTGATCATGAGAAAGAGTTTGGGTTTCTCAAGGACCAGGAAAGTCAGTCAAATGTAGAGATGTAGGGACACTGGCACCTTGCATCTGGTTCCCACTGTTAAGACGATTTGGAAGTTGTTAAAAAAGCTAAGTTCTAAATAGATATGATGATTTAGTACCCAGTCTCATTCAATCCATCTTCAGAACAGACATGTTAGTCATGAAAATGTAATGGAGTTGTTTATGCTTGGCTTCCTAGCAGCATGCTTTGTCCCTGGGATCTGGAGAGCAGAAGGGCTCCCACAGAGCTCCAGGAGGTAAATTATATAAGGGTAGAGAGTCTCAATCCACACAGACAGGCCGACAGTGCTGCTGTTACACGACATGACATTGTTTCCACAAAGCTGGCTTCCTGATGTCTGTGTGAGCAGTCAGGTGGACCAGAGAAATCTGAGCGCCCAACCGAGGCCACAGCTTGCTTCACGCCCTGCCGACTCCCACCACTTCCATCGTTCGACATCGTCAAACTGATCTCAACATGCCCAATTACCTGGTATCATGTGGTGCGGGCAGAGGGCTGCAGGGGAATGCCCAGTTAGTAGTGCCTGCTCCTTGGTTTTTGATCTGGCTGTTAGACAGAGCTCCCCCTACTGGACAGGGCAGGACATGTTTGTGTTTGGAGCTGGAGTCTAAGACGCCGTCATTCCAATCTTAAATTGAGGTTTCATTTAAATTCAATAAACAGAACATTGGTAACCTTCTGTAAAAAATAATCAGTCATGGGTAGGGAGACAGGGCTCAGACCCAGTGTGAACCTAAGGAGGATCAGGTGGGCGTACAGTCCTCTGAAAGCGGCGACGCATCTGTTGAGCCCGGGTGTCTGCAGCCCAGCAAAATAACAGGGCTCTGATTGGTCTGACCTCCCCCAGTCCCCAGCTGCCCAGTCACTCGGGTTACGAGCCAGCAGGACTGAACGTCTGCTAAATGACTAAATGTAACTCCTCTCCGATGGCAGCAGTGTTCCAGGATGAATTTGGAGAAAAATATGAAACTCCAGCAGTCTTTTGCTCTCCTTCCTTTGTGGTGAGGATTATTCACTTAGCGTTTTAGAGAAGGGATGTATAATACATCAAATTCTTCAAATCCAACCCAACCACCAGGCTAGGCTAGAATAATTTACAACAGATAATAACAGAAAATGGTCTGCTGTTGAAGTAAATAGAACACTTCGGAATGATATCCCATTATGTAAGATTGTGTCAAATGAAATATTCATCCCAGTAACAAAGAAAAAATCAGCCTGTCATTGTCAAACATATTATACTAAAATAGCAAGTCAAGTACTTCGATAAAGTGAGGGTGAGTGTTTTATATCTTAAATCCCCTGAAAGGCATTGAGAGTTGTGAGTAGGAGGAATGTTTCTTAAGCAGAGAGAAAGAGAAGAGGAATGACTGGATAGTCTTCTCTGGCCTCTGGCACACAGATAATCCGTGCAGAAGAACAATGGCAGACGACAGTGGAACAAAACAAACACACATGAAAACACACACACACCGTTTTTGTGTGTGTGTATGTGTACAAATTCTAAGATAGAGAGAAATATATCAAAGAGACTGATGGATGCCAGGCTGTTTGAAGCAGTAGCAGCCACACAACCAGATACTCCAATTACACACCTGCATGCAAGGCAGCAAGTCATCCATGGTACAGGAAATTATCCACACACATCCAAATGGGCCTCGCTAAATGGCTTGGAAAATAACTCTACTCCAGACTGTGCATGTGTGTACTGATGTGTACTGTATGCATGTGTATGCATGTGTGTGTGTGTGTGTGTGTGTGTGTGCATATATGTTTCTTGAAATAGAATTTGTGAGAGAGATAGAAAAAAAGTGTTTGTGAAAGTGGCAGCATCCTTTTTATTTGATTTTACAAGCTAGTCAACAAAGGTTTTCGATTGATTATATACGACCAGTCTTTTTATATAAGCCTATAAACCTCGACTAGTTGAACCAAATCTTACTCAATGCACTCCTCTATAATAACCTCATAGCAACAAACAACATCAAAGCTTTGGATGTCAATTTAACAGCTTCAAGCTGGGGTAGAAACCACCATGGAGGAGAACTCTGAGGGCATCCCGTTTGACTTTGGAGCAAAATAACAAGAGAATGTAAGATAGGTAGAACAGGATAGATAGAGAGATAGAGCGAGAGAGAGAGAGAGAGAGAGAGAGAGAGAGAGAGGGAAAGAAAGAGAGACAGAGAGAGAGAGAGAGAGAGAGAGAGAGAGAGAGAGAGAGAGAGAGAGAGAGAGAGAGAGAGAGAGAGAGAGAGGGAGAGAGAGAGGGAGGTCCTAGTCCATGTACCTATGTTTATCAGCTTCTATAAGTCTAAGACATTCCCTTCATTTTGTAACCTTTTAAGTTAAATGTGTGCTTCAAGGGGCTAATATGAATTGCACACTGGTGTAATATTAAACCATGGGAAAGTACGGTCTACTGACGACTCACTCTGAGCCCTGAGCTCAGGGTCAAGCGCTTCATAAATTCACCCCTTTTTGCCAGACTTGTTTAAGAAGCTTTTTTTTCTTTTTTTTCTTTTTTGTGGCTTTCATTGTGAGAGTTGTGAGAGTCTACCTGTTATATGGAAGAAGGAAATAGTTGTCAAATAGAGTAGTCAAAAAATCACACATTAGTCTTGCAAAAAGACATCTTCCCATACTGTTTTACATGCTTTGTTACCAGCCATCCTGGCTGGGGGAGTACTGTAAGTTATGCAACAACATGGATCATGTCAAGTTCAATATATTGGCCAAAACATATGCAATTATATTGGAACAAGACTGCTCCTACAGAGCCTCACTTCTGTGAGCCGCTCTCTCCTTCAGTTCAATTCATCGTCACTGTAGAGGCTTACAAACTGAGAAGCACAGACTCACGCACAAATACGTCCATGCGCACAAGCAGAACTCACCTAGGCAGTTGTGTCCGTCGTGTGCTAGACGGAAGCCATCGTAGCACGTACATCTATAGTTCCCCGGGATGTTGATGCAGTCATGGACGCAGCCACCAGTATACTCCGTGGCACACTCGTCTAGATCTGCACAGAGAAACAGGAAGAGGAGAAAGGGAACAAGGGGTCATTATGACATGGTACTCACAGTGAATCAGTCCAATAAGGGCTAATATGCATCTCAGTACACAGACAATCACCAGGAGGTCTTCATTGAAGTAATAGGATTGTTATTACTACTAGTGAGACGATAACAAGTGAGAGAGACAGAAAAAAAGCAAGATTGAGATTGCTGAGGGTATCAGTAACCCTGAGTAGAAGCAGACCTACAGCTGAAACAACAGCTTGCCGCAGATGAGAGGAAAGGAGAGGAGGGGAGAGAAGAAGTAAAGAAATGAAGAAGAGAACAGAAAAGAGGAGAGAAAGGGAGAGATACAGCCTACTTCACATCATCCTCTTTTGGCTTGTTCGAGGCAGAGGATGGGCCCACTCTGTATAGTTGCCTGGGCTCAGGGCTTAAACGGAGCTGACAGCAGAGGGATGGGACAGAAGCACTGCACTCTCCCTACCCCCGCCACACCTTCTTTGGGCTTCTGCTACAAGACTTGGCTCCCCCACAAGCACAGAGCTGATGCACTGAACGTTCACTCTCATCTACCACAGCCACAGAGAGACAGACAAGACAGACACTTGGCACTCTCCTCTACCATGAACTTGTTCCACAGTGCTGTGCTGGTCCCATATCACAGAGGTGATGTACCAATGTCACTCTCACTGTCCTTAAAACTGAGATCTCCAAAAACAAGGTCCCCTTGTAATTTCTACTCCGGTCCCCTGATTGTGTAGAAAGTAATGAAAGAAAGACAATGGGCTGTAATCACATAGTTTCTTCTCTCTATTCTTAATGAACACTATACAGTGCACCATCATGCTGTATTGGTGTCTGCTTAACCCTTCATTGACAATACAGAACTATGAAGCCAAACGAACACGCATCAAGTCCCTACAGATAGGATGATGCCTGCCTAAACTCCCAACCACTCCCTAAAAAAGCAGGGACAAAGGGAACATCAACCACTGGGACCACATTTAAATAAATGTGATATACTATAAATTATTGAACGTAAATGCATAACTGGTCAGAGTTCCTCCCCCACAGGGGAGTTATGCAAGAACAAGGGCCATGTATTTGCATAACTCCCCTCATATTTCCACATCCACACCTCTTCATCCTCCATCGGAAGGGAGATGCGGCAGATGTTAGGACAGCAGTAATTCTACCTCAGTATACACACACACGACTAGACCCTCCGGCCCGGGTTTTGGCAGAGGTTTGGTAGTTTGTATCAGCAAGACCAGATGTAGATTGGTAATTCAGAATGTGCTGAATTACCTTTATTCATTGGCAAATCAATGGAATGAAAATCTAGCTGCATATACTCAGTTGCCCCAGGTGCTGTCTGAATTGCCTTTGATGAGTCCTTAACAGTATACAATATGGGTGAGCCTAGACAAACTGCTATGTGAGCTAACACTCTTCTATCTCTCTGGCCCTCTCATTCTCTCTCTTTAGTTTCAAGCATTGCACCAGCAATGAACACAAATATTTTCATATTAGCTCTGTAAAGTAAAAGTAAAGAGTAAAAAAATAATTTGTAAATATGGCAGTGATGCTAATAAAATGGATGAGCCTGATGATCAGAGAGTTGTATACCCCCTCAAAGGCCTACTCGACTAGAGAAACAAAGTGTGTGTCTGACAGGCTGCTCAGCCCTGGGCTGTGGAAACATCCCTGAGTGTTTGACAGGCCACCTCACAACTGTTTTATCCACTATCTTCATTTTACTCGCTAACATGTGCAGGGAATTTAATGCTTAATTTCATCTTGTACAAAATAGCAGTCTGCACCTGGCTTTTTTTCCTGTCACCCCCACCCTCCCTTGCCAATTCTGAAGAGTCTTAAAAGAGTTTGAAAACTAATGAGTCATGATGAGTAACATAATGAGTTAAGCAAGACAAGATCTTTTTCCTGCTTGCCAAGGACCCTGCTGCTTGCATCTTAATGAAATAAGCATGTCACTGTAACAACTTAAAGGTACAATAGGTGGGATTCACCTCAGTAAAAAAAAGTTATATCCTCTATAAACATGTTGTGTAAGTTAATGAGACCCTCTGAGAGTTGTTTAGCAACACAGACAGGTCAGTGCCAGTGAAACTTTTGAATTGTGCCACTACTTTCCAGCCAATTATGTTGCAGCAATCCTTGTACCAGCCAATCGCCTTCGGCAAGGCGGGCCTTCCTCCTGACTTATTTTGTGAAACCACTGTCAATCAAATTAGAGCTGGAGGAAAGTGCAGGTGTTCAGACAAGAATTGGGGGCATTATTTCACATAATTTGAATTAGGTTTCTGATGTAACCTATTTCAGCTTTAAGTTCAAATTTCCATTAGTCTGTCACAGTAGGGACACACACTGAAACACATCGTACTATGCCAACTCTACAAAATGTTATCAATTTAATTGTGCAAAAAGAAACACCATATTCCTCTGCCCATTTAAATCTCTTACTTCATGTATCACGTCAGGAGAAAGCAGAGAGCTGTGGCACGCTTCAGTAAATAAATATGTGAGCGTATGTTTGTGTCCTTGACATCTTACCTTCACAATGCTTTCCGTCTCCCTTGTAGCCCGACTTGCAGATACATTTGTATGATTTGAGTGTATTTTGGCAGATGGCATCAATGCTGCAGTTGTCAAGAGCCTCAGCACACTCATCCACATCTATAGAAGAGAGAGACAAAGGTGAAAACAAGGGGACAAAGTTGAAACTGGGATACAAGCAATAACAAGCCTTGTCTGATGACCCTCTTCCCTGCACTACCTTTGAAGACCTATACATCAAAACCAAGGAGCTGAATGTTTACAAATTGCTTTTGTAACATAGGGTTGACATCACCCCGACCTTAGAAGATGTTCTCCACAAATACAGCTATATGAAGTACATATCAGACCCAACCATCCGGAGAACACAACCAGACACAATTCTGCTAGGATAAACTGCTACACAGCCGTGTTTTCAACAGTTTAATAGTTCTCAGAAAACCATTGCACAAATAAACATGTAAATCATGCATTACTTGAAGAACCATTGCTTCATAATGACAAACAACCATCTGTGTAACCACTAACAAATAACCGTTCTATCATTGATTGACCTGTGGTGACCTCTAACTGACTGGTGCCGGTGCTGAGAATCTGCACTGCTCATACATATAGGTCACTGAAACTCAACAGGAAACAATGTTTTCATTTGGATGATCAAAATCTCAGCTGGTGGAGTTGAAGTAGCTCTGATCTAAGAACAAGTAGATGAAGTGGTACAATTTAGGAAACCTTGTTCTCACAAAAGAGAGTCCAGAAATGGTTTTGATTAAAAGGGAAAATAGACAACGGTGCTGAGGTTTGTCCTTCCTCCCCAGGCCGTGCCTCCCCAGGCCGTGCCTCCCCAGGCCGTGCCTCCCCAGGCCGTGCCTCCCCAGGCCGTGCCTCCCCAGGCCGTGCCTCCCCAGGCCGTGCCTCCCCAGGCTTGCCTCCCCAGGCTGTGCCTCATGGAGACCCTAATCCCACCTGATCCCAGTTAACTAGCCCAGGTGTTTGGGATTACCCCCAGCACACTAGGGAAGGGGGACTTAACAAGGTTTACATAGCCTCCACTATCGACCCTTAT
This sequence comes from Osmerus eperlanus, assembly GCF_963692335.1. Lineage (NCBI taxonomy): Eukaryota > Metazoa > Chordata > Actinopteri > Osmeriformes > Osmeridae > Osmerus > Osmerus eperlanus. Next base: position 13,944,506 of record NC_085021.1, read on the forward strand.
CACAATCCCTCTGCAGGGGCTGGCTGATCCCAGGGGGGAAGACGACCTGCAAGAGCCCCTCAGCTACTCATTCATTCAGCCTGGAAGACATGGCTTCCCTGGCCACAGAGGACAATGAATCTGCAAAGCACTTTGGAAACTTTGTATAGCTTGAGCTTTTTACTATACTTTTTCAAAGAGAACGATACCAACACATGCTTTATCCTTGACCTGGATATAAATATGTACAGTATCTGTTTAGGGTTGTCACTGTATCAGTGTAGTGTTCTATTAATATTGGAACAGCAAAAACGAACGAAAAAAAAAGTGGCCTTATTAGGATCCTTTTCTCAGTCCTCATGCAAGCATTTAGCAGCAAGATGATTGTAATGGTCCCAAAGCTGCATATTGATTGATATTATGTTCTAACAATGAGAATACTCTGGGGTAAGAGTGCAGGCGTGGTCTTTCTCCACATTGATTGTCCTCCACAAGGAGAAAGTGGAACAACTAGCATGTGCAATTGTTTCTCCAAGCCAAAAGCGATATTCAACATAATAAAAGATCAATCTTGTTGTCAGTTTTAAGGTTCTAAGTCTCTGTGGTAATTAATATTCATTAAAACAAAACCTACAGATTTCCTCTTTTCCATGTGACCTCACTGTTCCCATCTGGGCCATCATCCCGTCCAGATCATTAGCTGGGGCAGCTTCACTGTGTTTTACTGGCACGGTTTTCACCAAAACCATCAAATTAATCGATATATATATATTTATAGCTTTCTAACTATGTTGAACGACATAGTTTTACAAAAAGACAAATAATATCTGTTTAAGCTTTTGTGTACAGTACACCATACTGTTTCATCACAGTTATAATCCTTCAGACAAGCTCAAAGGACGTTGGCATTCCTACCTGCTGGCATACAATTTTAATATTTTAGACATGAATATTGCAGATGACAGAGAATGAGTCATATGCAATGTATTTGGATTGGTTAGTTGTTCATAGCATTCCCATTAACTTATAAATTTTTCACAGACCTTTGTGTAAGAGTAGATCAGAGTAGATCTCCTGAACGTTGCCTCCAACAGTAAACCCAACCATCACAAGTAAGCACTTCACTTTCAGCACATAGGGGTGTTTGGTGTGTAGGGAAAATAACCTCTAAGCAAAACCCACACACGCTAATCTTTTGACTACACTGGATGAAGCCAAGCTCAACATTAAATAAGCAGTGTGATACTTCATACAGTCTTGTATATTTCCTCAGATCTGGACTGCAATACTCTGTGACACTGGACCTCACTCCTTCACACTTCATACAGGGCCCATCAAACGTCGAAGCACACTTGGCTAAGCAAGGCCAAGGCGATCTGACCTCTCCATAATATTATCATAACATTTCTTCACTGGGTACATGATGAATTTGATAAGACTCCAATTACTCACCAGTATAAAATAAAACACAACATCAAATATTTTCAAGACAAAAAATAAACTCCTTTTTTTTATGGGTCAAACTAATGGCAAGCCAATCACTCAGATATCGGGCCTGTTCCATCAACATATACACACTGAATTCAATACAAGTCCTTGGCAATGAAGCTTCCCACAGACGCACATCAGACACAGAATGGTTTAGAAATCAAACCAGGGGACTAGGTGCATTCCCTGGACTATCAAAATGCATTTGCCGTAACAATAAACATGTCAGAATCTATGTGTCCTACGGTTGAGTCCAGAGGACATTCCTCTGAACAGCAGAGAGAAATAGCAGAATGCGTTCAGTAACGCTGCCCTGGTAATTGACTCATGCCACAGATGAAAAGCTTTGCTTTCTCAGGCATTGTATGTTTTTTTCTTTGGCGTTGACATATCAAAGTAGCTGGGAACTTGTTAAGGCAGCATGGGTTGAAGTCAGTAATTTGAGACTGGTATGAATAAACAAAGTCAAAACAACATAACGAAAGAAAGAAAATTTGACGGGAAATACTCAGACATTTACTAGCTTTCTCCGGGGGAATGTGTGTCATTTTTAATATTGCGGGTGCAGCTCTGTTCTCCTGTAGACAACAGAGTGTTGAGGCCAGAACTATGTGAGTGCAAGTCTTTGTTTAACGCTTTCGTGCCCGTAAAAGACAAGTGGGGCTAGACACTGAGAGGTTGTCTGGTAATGAAGCACATCAGTCAATGTCTCTCCAGTAGTTGTAGTTAATAGCACATTGACTGGGAGAGAGAAAAATAGAAAGAGAGAAAGAAAAATAACGAAAGACCAAGAGAGAGGAAGAGAAATCTAATGGTAAGTGTGTGTTTATATGTTTGAAGTTTTTACAGTGACAACCGTGGATCTTAAGTTGAGTCTGATTCAGTGAGCAGCCACCCAGAGATGCAAGTGCACAGCTCCCTGTTTTAGTAAAGTCCTCACATGTTAGGCCAGGCTGCTCAACAGGCTATTGGCCCACGGAGGTGAGACCCTGTCAGGGGTTCTTTTCCTCCCTGATTTATGAACAGGCCGGAGGATAAGCAGTGTATTTAGCTGGGCCAGCTAAAGGGGGTGTGAGTGGGCATTGGAATTGGGAGGGGGGAGCAAGTGTGTGGGAGACTCACTGGGCCCAAGGTGTGCAGTTCAAACACAGGGCAGTGTTTACTTTGTGTGTTGAGACCCCTCACTGTTTGCTCGAGCCCCCCAGCCCCCGTAGCCCTTCCACCTCCTGCCACAGAAATAGAGCGAGGACTGCTGGGACACCCATAGGGTAGACCCTGAGACTACTTGCCAACCGGCCAATATGATCCGTCAAAAATATAGTCTCATCAGTACACTGAGAAACAAGTGGGGAAGCTGTGTGTGTTAAATCCAGGTTGTGTTGTCAGACTGGAACATTGCTACTGTATGTGAACCACAGGATTTCAGACCATTTCTAAACCAGCAGCATGACAGTTTGAACACACAAAAACAGACGGACTTCAGTCTTGACAAAAGTGTTGAAACGCTTTGTCGTCAACTCCTACTGACAGCAGGAGAGTGAAGGGTGTGGGGTTCAAGTCTATAAGGAACACCCAACATTAAATTGTTTGTATTAATGTAATTAAAACTCATTACAAGCCTGTATTTAAGGCTGTGGTTAAGGGTAGGGTTAGGGTCAGGGTCTTGCATTGCTACTGTAGGAAGTTACTGTCTAGTAATGAGAGATTACAGTGCTTGTCACACTGTAATTACCAGTGGTACTACCACAGTTGCAGGGGCCATGTTATGTGAGGTGTTACCAGACCTAGCCTGGTCATCATGGAGCCAGAGGAACTAAGGTTGAGATTGAGGGAGTCAGGAAGACTGTCAGAGCAAGCATCACAGCAGACCTCTCTCTCTCTTTCTCTCTCCCTCTCTCTCTCTCTCTCCCTCTCTCTCATGGTGTCTCACAGTGGCCTATGTAGAAAAGGAGAGCAGCCATCCCTAAAAGGGTTTGATGAAATGCAGATGTCAACCTTAGAGCAGAATATAGCATCCTCCCCCACTCCCACCCAAATCTCCTGAAGCTAATGAAGGGACACACTGTTGGTTCTCCAGTCGGCTTCTTTAGTTATTAATAAAAATATCAACTGCTTTCATTTGGGCTATTTACACTCATCCCTCACACACTCTAAATGTTTAGGGATCATGACCACTGACTGATGCTGGGCTTGCAAAAGCTGTGATGGCAACTTCAAACTTGGGCCCCTCCTCAGCCATGTCCCCCACCCAGAGTGAAGGGTGGTTGGGTCTGATAGTGCCAGAAGAGAACAGGAACTACAGTAAGCACAATATTCAAGTGAAGCTAAAAGCTACTGAATTAAACCATCAAATGTGTTCATTGCATTTCATCAAGTTTAATAGATAATCCAGGCTGAATAAATCCGCACACACAAAAAACCCTTCCATCTGAACCTGCCAAGGCTGAGGACTCCATGGCTGGCAGCATGTCAGTGTCATTGTCAGAGTTATCATGAACATCATCCACTTCAGAAAGATCCTTTGTTGTTAGATGTCAACTAATGTAGACCTCCATCTCCTAAACTCAGCTTGCTAAAACCTTGAAGATGAATGCCTGCATCCCCACCTCAGTCAGTGTAAGTGTGTGAGTGAGCTAAGAATCAAAAGTACCTATTGTAGTTAGCTCCCTGAAATGAGTTCTAAAGTATTACAGTTCATCCAATGTTGTGCTGTATCATATGTGGCTGACAGAGCCGTGACTCACGAGTCAGTGACATAACAGTTCATGGAGGAAATACAGAAATTAAGTGAATAGTAAAACTCTCACACATAGGGCAGAGTTAGAGAACATTTATAGAAAAAAGGTTGCAGGTGTACTTTTGAATTCACATTTTTGCACATCTCTTAAATGACTGCACTCTCACATTTTAAAGTGACAAGTAATTCATTCATGAAGTTTAAGGGCTTTTTTATCGTAGCATAATGTCCTCCGTTTACAAACTCCTAATGCTTTCTTGGCCTCTAGTGCCATATTTTTATATGGCAGGAGGGTGGCACTTAGTCCTGTTATATACCTTATATTTATACAGGCAGAGCTAACAGACATGACACTCTCCCCTTGGTACACAGCAATTACATTCATTGGCGGCTGCTTTAGCCAGATACAGTAGCAACTATAAAACTGGGCAACCCAGCAATTACAGCAGAAGTGTTGGTCCGATATTTTTAGCTGCTTCCTGTCAAACTATGAGGTATAAAGTGAATGAGTCTCTTTGTGTGTGAGACGGGGAAGCAGTATAGTTCTTATCTGTTATACACAGCTAAAGGATGTATTGTAAATGTCAGTCAATTGAAGGAAATGAGTCGTATATATGCACCTTCAATTCTTCACACCATTCATCAAAGCTCTATTACAGGCATATTACTAAGCTAATTCTGTCATGTAAAAATCATCTCATATTGCCACTCTAACTGCAATCTGTCTGCTTTCTCCAGAGGGAACTCATCACAGACTTCAAAAGTCTTCCATTAAGACAAGTCAAATCTAGGACGACATGCAAGGCTGTCAAATGGGACTCGGGGAAGAGCCTGCTTAATACAGTTCTCTTCGACTGTATCAGAGTCAAACTAAAAGCATGTAATCACATCTGCATTTACACAGCTCTATAAAGTGTATTTAAAGATCAAGAGATTGCATGCTGCCGCTACAGTAGAAGATCATGGGTTTTCCCATGACTCCTCTTACCAAGGAAGTATCTGATTCATCAGTGACGCCATCACTGTTTCAACACAGAAAACGCCAGACAAAACTCATCAAATAAATAGCTGTACTTTCTCGTTTAAATTCCTTGATATGTTGGGTTGGATTTTTCCATTACTAAGCAGAATAAGAGCATGTCCCTTCATTTCAAACTGTTCCTCAAGCTGGCGCTAGCCTGCAGGAATGTAAACACACCGTCTGTAAACAAGGCTCTCTCTGCTCCCCCAACCCCCCCTCCAACAACACTGACCACCACAGACCAGCCTAATGATGTCCCCCCCTGACCCCCAACTCTTAAAGAGATGCAGCTCCCCATTATTAGGACCGGGGGTTAAGGAAGAGGGAAGAGGGAAGAGGGAAAATGGGATAGGGGAGATGAGGAATGAGGGAACAATGGAAGCGGCACACTCTCCAACCAGCCATGTTGGTTCTCAGAACAGAGAAGTAGAGGAGACAATCCCACAGACAACCAATTTTGGATCCCGGCGTTGCCAATCACTGACTCATGGAACAGAAAAACAAAAGATGGGATTAACGATTGGAGAGCTGCTCCAGCTGTTGGCCCGTCCTGGGGAAGGCTCCTCAGGCAGACATCAGCAGCTGTGGAGGTGAGCTCTGCTCTGCCGGGCCGAACTGTATCATCAACCCAAACCTACAGGGACGTTTTCAGCACTTCTGCATCAGAAAATAGATTACTGAAAGAAAGAGAGAGAAAGAGATAGAGAGAGACAGATTGGAATAATGTGTGGTGTGTGTGAGAGAGAGAGAGAGAGAGAGAGAGAGAGAGAGAGAGAGAGAGAGAGAGAGAGAGAGAGAGAGAGAGAGAGAGAGAGAGAGAGAGAGAGAGAGAGAGAGAGAGAGAGAGAGGAGGGACTTCTTTAGAAGTCCCACCACAGCTCAGAAGAGAAGTATTACAGGCCTCATTTGGAGCTCACTGTTTACTTTAGGGCTCTATAAATGGGTTTCTAAGTCGAGGGAATCAGGAAGGGAGTGGAGAGAGATCCTGGCTTCATTGTTTCTGTAGATGAGTGTCTTGATGTGTGTGCTGTGTTTGTAATCTTCAGTGCATGTGAGTGTTGTTGTAATGCCTGTTTCCTGCATGTGTCAGGACAGTGTTGCAATCTTGTTCAGTAGCTCTCTAGCTACCTCAGCACTATGACCATCCTAATTGAGGCAGAGGACAGTGGTCACTGGGGGAATGCTGGTCGCTCATGTCGTTTTTTTCTGCTCCTGTAAGGAAGAGAAGCTGCCAAGACAGACTTATATGGCATCTAAAAGCTGATTGGTTCCCAAAGGGCATGTCCACAGTGTCTGTACCACAGCTATCATATTGTTAAAGCACAAAAATATGCTCCTTGTTGACCCAGTCTGCAGTCTAAGTCAGAGACAGCAGGGCTTAGGTACCATGGCATGACAGACAGAAACACCACCACTTCAGTCCAACCCTAAAACCAATAGCTAGATGGTTTGCAAAACATTATAGATAAATAACTTGGATACAGTACTTATTTATGTTCCAAGGACCGAATCCTGTAGTACTGTATAATTGTACTCCCTGTCAGACATCACTGTCGAATGGCAAACTGTTTTCTCTGGCTTCCCCAAGCAGTGCTTTATCTTGGCCTGTAACAAACACTTCAAAGAAAACAGTGACACTGTTTTTCTTGAGCTTGACACAACAAAATCCCCTCAAGTTGATAAAAGAAATGTATCAGTCCGATCTATCAGTAACTGCCTCAGACATCTTGTATTAGAAAGAGTCTATGAGCTGCAGGCACAGGCCCAGCTCCACCGTCTGTCCCTGAGGTCAGTATCTCTGACACACTGATGTCAAGGGGAAATATCCTGCTTTTACATTCCAGCCATGAAGATGAAAGCGAGAGGGTCACCAAAGGAGGGCCAGATGAAAGCCCAGATTTCACACCTACATGTAAACACGCATGCATGCACTCTGACTGTATGGCTCCCACTGTACCTCTCTACAACCTCTAAAACTGCAGCTTCCACACAATGATACGATGGGCTTTCCAGGGGTCAATGAATGTTAATATTGATATTGTTTTGGTAACACAACCTTCCACTGCCTCGTTTCAACATCCATATTATACCCCTTCCCCATACTGTGTCTTTCATACTATTTCATTACACAGTAATTAATATGTACCAACAACATTTTTACTTAGATGTTGCCATGTGGTTACATGGTAGTTAATGTACCCTAATGTAAAGTGTTGCCCACAAGAAAAACAGGCTGACTGACACCCTTCTAACTTAGAAAAGAGCAATCTCCCTTAAAACCGCCACAGGGATCAAACTAAAATAGTATTGGTCTATGCTTGTCCCTATCTTTAAATATCAAAGTCATTGTCAGGATTCATACAGTGTTTCTCTTGGAAGGAATACAGTAGTTATCAGGTTTTCTACCAACCATGCAAAGCAGAGATTGTATCTTTTTCCATTCAATCTTCCGCTATGACTGTCACTGACTGACTGACTGACTGACTGATTGGTTTCAATTCCTTGTGGGGTTTGACCAAGTCCACACACTGATAAAAGCTAGAAGTCAATCAAAAGAACAAGCACAGCACTCATTTTACACTGTCATTCACTGAGGTTCACCATCAATACTAAAAGCTTTTACAGAATGAGCAAGATCATCTTACAATTAACATAACTCAAATATTTGTCTGAACCCTAGTTCCCAAATAAGACTTTAATGAACATTAGAAGACATTTGCGTCGGTGTGTTTAAAGGCACATCCACTGAGGGGGGTGTGTGGGTGGGGGGGCTGTTACACCTAATCAAACACAGCACCATGCAGGAGCTTGTCCAGAGTACAGCATGAACCACACAACCAGACCAGCAGGCTAAAGTTGATGAGGGATTGCTGCCAAGAGGTTGTCAAAGTGCTGGTGCCATGAAAGAGCACTGGCCATGGTCCATGATGAGCAGAGTAAAGGGTGCTGTCTTACAATAGTCACATTCTTCTTCTGCACAACGGTGTGGTCTTAGGGAAGACCAAACCCAGAGGGCTGGGCACAAATTTAAAGCACCATTTAAAAAAGGCTTTTCATGTGGCTTCACATGTGGTTACCAGGAGCCATCAGGACTATCACCACTACCAGAAACACCCGTTAAATGCAGGCACGTACAAACGCATGCACGTACTCTATACACACACAACCTCACACACATTGCACATAAACACTCAGAGGATATTTATTAGTTTTACAGGTTGATTACATAGATATTGCTGTTCAGGTAAAAGTCTGCAATATTAGCTGAGAAAACAGAGTACATCTTTCAACATTGCGTTTGATCTCCCACTGCAGGTAATGCAAGTTGACTGATGTTTGAGGGGGTGTGAGTTACACCATAGCTTACAAAGTGGGGAATAGAAGCCCATGTACAATAAGCCTAGAAAGCTGGCTGTAGCACAGCCCTAGCCCATGACCAAGGGAAAAACGCATGGCTACTTCATTAAGTATAGAGGAAAGGAAGAGGAGACAAAGCAAACAAAGCAGAGGAGGGGGAACAAGAGAAGAGGGTGGGGTGTGTGGGGGGCAATTCTAGTCTTCCATCTCCACCACCTCTAGGTAGGCCTCTCTCCTCTTGGGCCTCATTCTGCTGAGTGGCTCCAGGGCTACTTGGTTCCCACAGTGTGACCAGGCCTGGCTGGTGTTGGCCCTGCTCCCTGGTCCTGCTGAAGCTTGAGCTCTGACTGGCCTGCCACCCAGAGCCCCATACCCCCAGATCCCCGGCCCAGGAGCAGAGGTTACACCAACACAGCCACTGACTGCAGCATGTCAGCCCCACACCAACCGTTGCCTTGGTGTTACATTGGAGCCAAGAGCTTCCGCTGAACTCAAGGAAAGTCATTTGCAATGTCCTTCTGAGGCACCTCACTCTTTCACATTTATTCTTTCTTTCTTTTTTGTTTCTTTCCTTCTGTCTTTCATTTTTTCTTTCTTCTTTCCTTCTTTTTTTTGGCCTTCTCTCTACCCCTCTCTGCCTTCACCACTAATCTCCCTGTTCCCCCCTCTCATCTTTTTCATTTTCTTACTCCTTACCACATCCTGAACATCCGTCTTTTGTCCCATTTCTCTTTTTCAGATGAAGTAACGATTGATGCCCTGAACACGGTCCTGTGATTAGGCTGACATTGATAAAGGACAAAGCGGCTTGTCGCCAACATCTGTGTTGAATAAATATTGACCTGACAAATTGTTCCCCCTTTTCCTAGTCATTGTTCAGCATCTAGTCTGGCATTGTTCATCTCTCTCCCTCTCTTTCTATATCTATCTCTCTTTATCCCTCTCTCCATCTCCCTGTCTCTCTCTCTCCATCTTTCTTTCTACAGCAGTGGGTCTACATCTTTCTTGTGAGAAAATTCAATTCACCACTCTAGTCTTTCAGTCAACAGACACAGACCAAGTTTTCCCAGGGTCGATTTTCAGTCACAAATTTCAATTTGTCCATCCAAATTAAACCTGTCACTCAACAAGCATTGCCAAACAAACAAACAGTATGTCAATGTTCAGTTCTGACTGTTTTCTCACACCTATTCTGTCTCACACAGACATACCATGCCAACAAGTTAGTAGAGTCAGGCTGTTATCTGCCTATCTATCATGTAACAGATAGACAGTCATTATGAAGTGTTGGTCCATCATCAGTCGTAGTGTTGCTACTAGTCACTAACAAACAGGTGCATCCCGTTACCCAGTGGCACTGTCACAGAAACATTCCACATGACAAGGGAGTGTAATCGATGTTGTGGAAAATTAAGTGAGAAAAAGTAGTTCTAATTGCAAAATGTAAATATTGGGTTTTCCCACAAGTGGGGGAAGACCACCCAGAATGCAAAATAGTCACCCACCCCCTTTAGTCCTGCTGCAGACCGCTCTTAGGATGTAATTTGGTGTGTGTGTATCTGTGTGAAACATCATTCACCACACACAATCATGACACATACACAAACACATACACAAACTGTTATGTCTATCAAGCATCTGTCCTTATTTGCCTTGAATTGTCATACACTGTTGCTATGTAAAGCAGAAAAAAACTGAACAGAAGAACTACCAAATGAATTAGGTTTCAAGTAGCATCATGTCTCGCGTTTTTTGTGTGTGTTGATGAGCTCAGACTAAAGGCACTTAAAAAGTCCTATGGTGTGTAAATATTTAGAATGGTTTTATTGCCGTCGTCTTTTTTAGAATCGGAACACACTGTGAATATTTTTTTTACCTTAGCATTGAGGCTGAAAACATAGATCTGACAGACAGGCCATGAAGGCAACCAGGGCACCCTAGCTTAGAGGAGACTACAGAGAGAGTGGTCCACATAAGTATTACAGAATGGTGTCAAATACTTGTCCTAGTAGTGACAAATACCTCCTCGTCTCGCCTTAATTAACTACAGTAGGTACAGAGTCAGTAGATGATCTACATGTTATAAAGAGCTTTTACCAATTTGACATATTTTCATATAAAAGCAGATAACTGACTGGAATCGTCTAAAAATACAATGTGGAATCAAAATGTTTTCTGGCGCATATTTGCAGATTTAGATACTATTTCAATTCACATAAAATATGTAAAATTGCCAACATGCACGTGCAAAAACGTTAAATTAGCTGCGAGGAATATTTCTTGTTTGTCCTTGAATCAGTTAAGCATTGCCCACATTTTTTTGGGCAACTACATCAATCTATATTCGTATGGCAGCTCCATCGGGAAAGAATGATCAGAACTACATTGTTTGAGTGTATTTTATTGTACGTGGAATGCTGAATGGAATAAATAATTTCTAAGCAATTTGTAAGTGGCATTGTATTAAGTTAAAATTATGTACTTTTTTTATTTAGTACTAAACTGTCAAGTGATTCAGCTCAGCACTAAATATTAAGAAGGCTAATGTGAAACTCCTCCAGTGTCAGAGTAATATGGCATGCAGGAATAAGGGTATTTTGACGGGAAAACTTACCTTGAGAGGCTTTGCTTCCCGAAGCGCGAGCTGGCTGTTGGACAAAGGCGACCAGACAGAACCCTACTAATCCAATGCTCGCGCGCATTATAACGTGCATATACATGTTACACTTTCAACTGCTTTTGATTAGTTAAGTTCAACACCTACTGTGTAACGCTTTACTGTAGTATACGGGTTTCTTGTCTTAAAAACGTGTTAGTTCCCCAGAAAACCCCTTTTTCGTGGGACTGAGCGGTGGGTCCTTTCCTTTGCCAGCTTATTTTGTTTCAAGTGATCGGGTTTTGTGGATAGCCCGACAATGTGAAGCAATTGAGGAGCGGTGTTCTGTGATCATGTTCGACCCAGACCAATGTCAATATAAGAGAGAAGGAGAAAGGTTTGAGAGGGATGGAGTAAAGCAGAGGGGAGGGAGGGGGTGGAGAGAAGAGGATCCGCGCACTGCTCCTGCTCTTGCTCGTCCTTGCTCTCTCTCTCTCTCCCCCTCTCTCTCTCTCCCTCTCTCTCTCTCTCTCTCTCTCTCTCTCTTTCTTCAACTACTTGCAAGGATTTCTTTTTCTGCAGGAATTTACAATCAGCTGCTGGTTGGACCGTAGTCGGAGGTTGCCATGGACACGGCTTCCGTAGGCGAGAGGTCAGACTATGGGACCATGTGCACTCAATGGATCTGGGCAACCTGCGCTTCACACTCCCAAACAGAGCTACCTCTGGGTTGGGGGAAATCCCTTCAAGTAGCTTTGGCTAAGAGAGACCAAATAATGATAATTGTTTTTTAAAGGAGCACTGAACGAAGCCTTTTGGAAACACATGCCTATACGTATACCCCTACGCACCGTTCACGAATCGCCTTATCTAATCTAAACTAAGGAAGTCATGCATTGAAAACCTATGTCATTTTCATACTCTAACCTAGAGTGTTAAGCAGAATTGGTGCTTATATGCAAAGGATAGCAATTAGCCAAACTAGATACAAGTTCAATTTCTTATTCAGATTGTTCAGCTTTGCGAACACTTTTCATACATGGACAGATTCTAATTGAATACTTTGTTGTTGTAGCCTGCAGGAGTTCAGAGGGATCAGATCAGATTTGTTTGTGCCTCTAGGGATTTTAATGAATAACCTCACTTCAGTTGTCAGGAATCTGCAATATGCTAATCATCCCATTACTATCCGCCATGTTCTTCATGAGCTCATCCCAAACTGTTCATGCTTGTACTGTTAGATATATGTGAGTCTCTTTTCAGATACAGTATCAATAGGGCAGAACAAAAGGCAACATAAACAAGATAGAGCATGTCTCATGTACCCTCAGTTCAGCTATTGTGCGCTGCATCACAGTTGCTTTTCAGGCTGAGGGAAGGTAAAGACTCTTTTTTCTTTCACATTCTCAACCTTTAGCCACCGGCCAAACTAGAAGCCTCAACTGGCATAACTAACCACAGTATGGAACATCGCAGGGTAAGAAGATACCCAGAAAGAGAAGATGTTTCTCTCCTGAATTAATTTAGCTGTGTTGAAGCATTTATGTTTGCATCTCTGTTTTCAGGCAGATGGTAGTCTATAATTAGTTTCCTGCTCTTCTGTGTTATTTATCTTCAATCAAACGTAATTTGGGTCTGGCATGAAGATTGATTGGAGATAACAACTCCACTTACTGCTCTGATTAAACAGAGCATTTGAAAATATCATAGACAATCTGATAACATTTTGTCCGTTAGATGGATATCTCCTTGGAAATCTCTCTGCCTCATTGAAGGTAGAGAGGTGGAGAGAAGAACTAAGCCTTGTAGTTCTTTTTTAGTTTGTGCCAGACTGTCTCAGTGAAAGTCATTGCAGCGCTCTAGCATTTGGGTGGTTTTAACATGCCTGTTTTTGATATGGCATATCATCTGTATTATTTACATCACCTTAGATTCTAAATCAACTATGTCCATGGCTCCTAATTGTTCTGAGTGAAACCAGAAACAACTTCAGAATGCCCTTAAGGAACCATTCCTGGTGTCACAAACAACATTAGAATGTTTTTCATGTTAATTTACTTTCAAAGTATATGCATCATAACATGGCATATCTATGTAATTGGAAATTCCAAGATTTGGAATACCCTAATATCTGAATATATGTAATTATGATCACTTGTACAATCAAATAAGCTAATGTCACGATGGGAACGTGACTTTCGACAACAGTTGCAGAAGAGATTCAAGTGATGCCCACAGAACACACTGAAACAACACAGGCTTCCCTTAAGAACCAGGGGTGGTGTGCATTCCCGTCTCTACATACAAACCAGGCTCTATAATTATAGGAACAGATGCATATGGGAACCCCAGGCAATGTTACATTTATGTGACAAAATATGACCGTCTCGTGTCACCAAGGACTGAGCTCTCTTGTTCTATTATAGATATGTTCGTATTGGAAACCCTGTCCCAGCTCCCTGTGTCCCCCAACAACATTAAGTGTATGCTGGCACACTGATGACCTTGTTGGTTTTCCACAGGGAGCACTGCTATAAAGTCTATGCATTATATATCTGACTTCCTCTTGTGTCATTCCCAAAGGGCAATCATCATCCCATGCCTGGTTTGAAACCCCAGCACACCACAGGCCCAGCAGGAGCTCTGGGTACTCACCATGCCAGCGCCACAGGGTACATACAGTATGGGATTGGGACATGCCGCATGTCAGCACTGGCATCCCAAGGAACACTGTGGGCTTGCCCCAGGAATGCCTTTGACCACAGCCCCAAGGCACTTTAACCATAGGAGAATCATTTATTTCTGGTTAACCTGTACACAGTGACAAAACACACGGTGGTTTAGAGTGGAGGGATTTATTTCCTGAAGGACACTCCAGAGAGACATATTCCTGACTTTGCTCGGTCTGGTTGAATTTAGCTCGTTTTCCAGTTTAGAGTGGGTTGTATGCAAGCTATGATGTTATCAAGTGGATGAGAGTAGAAAAGAGAAGGATACGATAGGAATCAGAAATAGCAGAAGACTTGGGCAGCATGTAAATGTATGTATCCTTGGATAAGGTAACCATGTCCCACTTATAATTTCAATAGCATATTGTGCCCATTGTATGACCAGGCTCACCAACAGTTCCCCCGCAGGCTATCAGTCTATTCAATCAGCAACATTAACCTACTCAATGTACATATCCATGAGCACTCCAACACTTTATACTGATATTATTTAATTGACTTTTTATTTCTGGTGCTTTTTATATTTTAGTTTTATTGGACAGTATTGTTTGACTGTTGTTGTTGTTTGTTGCCTGGAATGACCTGTGTTATAATGTGAAAAGGACAAATACATCTCTTTGACCCGTGTACTGTAATTACACCTAATGTGCATGAGACTGTGGAGTACGACAGATAAGTCCCGTATGACTTGCTGAGATGACGTAGACCTTCTAAGTCCCAGGTATGAAAACAAAGACACACTCTCAGCTGGGGCGTCCTCCTGACTGATCCTCTCTGATCATCTGGGATCCAGCCGGGGGGCGTGTCAGTAACATCACACACACACACACAGGTACAAAGGACGGCAGCGCGGGGAAGTCCCATGACCTCAGCGTCTAGCCTGGTGGGGCGGCGTCACGCCCACCCAGACCGCCCTTACAAGGTCATTAAGACTGAGGAGAGGCCTCTTATTATGAAGCTCCACGTTCTTACTGCTTCAACACTGCTACCCTTTGTACTAGTTATACTAGCCTAGCCTCACTGTGTCCTTTTGTATGAAGGGTTTGGTAATATGACTTGTAGAGATTGTTTGACGGACAACTTTAATCTAAAACACTTTCGGTGGTAAAGGTGATGTGTTCACTCAACAGTCCACAAATGCTGTTTTCTCGAGAGGGTGGTTTCCACCAACAAACAACGTGATTTCCCCTGAAAGAGATGAACCTCTCCATGTTGAGTGCTCCGGGTTGACGGGAGTTAGTTCAAAACTGACCTATCAAGCTGCAAAACTAAAATGTTATTACACAAGCTGCCTGGCTGTGAGCTGGCTTTCAGAAACTCCAAAGTAGCGATGTTGATGCAACAATTGTCCCTGTGTAAAAGGTAAATCACACAGTCCAAGGGTTGACATTCACTTTGTTAGTTGCAGGCCTAGTAGTGAAAAACAAATGACCTGAATGGTTTTGTAAAACAGTTACGGAGTATGAGACACATTAAATAGAAATTGCATTAGTGGACATCAGTCATTCACCTACTGCACGTTCATAGCTGAGTGGTATTGCCAAAGAAAGAGCTGTCAAACCTTAATTATTTCTTTTTCATAGCCCCCAGACTGTAACCTCTCATGGTCTTACAGAAATGGCAGTCTAACACAAAGCAGGAGCATTCTTTCCTACACACAGTCCACCCTCCTAAGTTCTGAATTTGGATGATAATGATGACAAAGCACACATAACGTCCCCCTTCTGCAATAATAAAATTATAGTATATACTATATTATACTTGCAAAAATTCTAATTACATCCATGCCATAATTCTGCTTAATTGACTCTAATACAATTAGTTTAGAATGAAGATCCTAGGTTCTCAGATAAAGTTAAACCTGTTTGACATCGGTTTTTCACCCTGAAATGGTTTTTGAAATCATTGCTTGTCAAGAGCATTTGATGAGAACAGGCAGCTTCACTGGTAGAAGTAGTGACAGCCCTGCTATGATTTAGAGTACCTTGGGTTACATATTTTAAGTAGTGCTTCCATCGATTATTATGGCAAGCACTGCATGTCATTATAAAGCACTTAACAGCCTCAATCATGATGGTGCGATTTCTGCACCTCTGTCAATTGTCAGTGAGCTTGAAGGCTTACGTAGACACATGCAGACACACCCCACTCAGCACAAACCTACACTGCCCTCTAGTGGGGAAATGAGCTTAGTGTAAATAACATGACAACAGACCAAACCTTGTTTATGCCCTGACTCAAATTTCAGCACATGTAATGTTTAAGTTATTTTGTTAAACAATAATGAATATATGTTGGGTACATATGCTCATTATAGTTGTACAGTATAGTTTATACTGTAGTTTTATAGTCTTTTGTGTGCCATTGATATCATCCAAGGGTAATGAGAACCATGATGGAACAGCATTATAATGGGGGTGGGTGACATAGATAGCATAGCAAAGAGTGGAATGCAGGTTTAGGGATCCCACTACAACATGGTGCCAGAGGATAACAGTGAAAGTGACAGGAGCTGTCAGAGTGCCAGTGTCAGCCTGGCCTGCTGACTGCGTGACACACAGGAGCGAGGGAGGGGGAGGAGATAGGGATGGAGGAGGGGTGGAGTGTGCATACCACCATGTCACGAAGGAGCACAAAGCAGTCTTTTCTATCTGCATTGGTTTGACAACTGACACCTGGTCCTATTGTAGGCCTGCATGCACAGTGGGGGAAATATTCACAACATGTCAGGAGCAAGAGAGAATCTAATATGAAGATCTTCTAATGTTCCCTGTTCTACGGTCAGAAAATCAGATCTAGTAAGGTGTTAGCCTTCTGAAGCAAGAAGGAGAGAGGGGATATTTGTGAAGGGATACCATTAACTGGATCATAAATTCTTACTAATACACTTCAGTACCACAAAAGGTGCTGGGTGGGATCCTGAAAATCTAATGGTATTTAAAAAGGTGTGTTGGGCAGGGCTCCTATTGGTATTGGGCAGACCCAGGGCACAGTACAGAGACTGACTCAGTCACTCAACATGACCTCAAATCCGCCACACCTGAAGAATCTGGAGCACATTCCAGAACATAATTAAAAAGGTAGATTTGATGAGGCAGTTGCAAATAGCAATGGCAGTGATTAATAGAATGTACAGTAAGTAAAAGTCTAAGTAAATGTAAAAGTCATATGCAGAACTGTAAGCAGAATTAACCCCAGCTTAAATTAAACCAACCACAAATCTAGTTTCTTCTACTAATACACTCTTCAAATAAAGCAAAGCTATTTGTCAGTGTGCAATCTGGAGCATGGATGCTGTACACATGGATGAAGTGTGTACAGCGCAAACAACAGTGATTACCTTGAATCCCCGTTGCAGGGGTTAACTTTGTAAAGGTCAACCTGGACCTGCTAAACAGGTTCCGTCAGTTTCTCGTCACATCAGATAAAGGTGCTGAGGCTGCAGCAGGGACGGTTCTAGAGCTCTCTGTGTTGACCCAACACACCAGGACAGGAACCCGGGTTCTAGAGCTCTCTGTGTTGACCAAACACACCAGGACAGGAACCCGGGTTCTAGAGCTCTCTGTGTTGACCCAACACACCAGGACAGGAACCCGGGTTCTAGAGCTCTCTGTGTTGACCCAACACACCAGGACAGGAACCCGGGTTCTAGAGCTCTCTGTGTTGACCCAACACACCAGGACAGGAACCCGGGTTCTAGAGCTCTCTGTGTTGACCCGACACACCAGGACAGGAATCCGGGTTCTAGAGCTCTCTGTGTTGACCTGACACACCAGGACAGGAACCCGGGTTCTAGAGCTCTCTGTGTTGACCTGACACACCAGGACAGGAACCCGGGTTCCAGAGCTCTCTTTGTTGACCCAACACACCAGGACAGGAACCCGGGCCGAGTCTTCACTGTATCTCAGCTGAGGGGGAAACAGCAAACACGGTGCATTCTTTAGGGCAAGCCTCAGTGTCACATTACAAAGTTGTAGCAATGTAATATTCCTGAACTAGTGCACACACACACTGCTGAACTTATTAACTTGAAATCAAGCAGCACCTTTTACAATGTGAACAAGAAAACATGCACGTCAAGGGATAAAATATAAACACAAGGAAAATAGAAAGATATTTGGAATAATGTAAAGGTCATAGAACTCATGATCAGGAAACTGAGACATCAGGGATGCAGATAGCTGAAACAGATGGATGAATTATTGCAACATAAATATCTGTGCAGTATATGTAGTCTTTTATTTATAAAAGTATACAGTGCTAATTGTGACTGAACATGTCAGTTAATCGGTGTATGAAAAATACATATCCTTCTTACAGTAGTTAATTTTCTCATAGTTGTATATATAATGTAAGTCATGGTCTTGTGTACATTGGTTTTGCACTGTAAAGAGGCTAAATAAAACATCTATGCAATATAAATATAAATATATGGGCAAGGTCTGCTCATATTTCATCAACCAAATACAATAGCATCCCTGGTTTGTTGTATTAGAAAAGGCCATGTTAATTGACAAAAGTGTAAGTAAAAAAAGTGTGGTTCTAGGCTATTCTCTAGGCCCTCAGTTCCTGAGCAGTCCCAGTTTCTTCAGGGCCTCACGCCGGTCAAATCCATTCTCACCACGGGGGCAGATCAGCACACTGATGCCACTGGAGCGGGGCAACTTCTGGTCTTCAGAGGGTTCTAGGACAGAAGCCATGTGCAAAGATCTCCTGGTGTCTGACTGCAAGGCCCCCGCCTGAACAAAGTCTTTCCCACTACCGAGGGAAGCAGGCCGGGGCCTGAAATTACGCAGGTGGCTAGGACTGAGGTCTGCTGTGGTATCATGGTGAACTTCACCTGAGGCTTGGCTGGCAATGTAACTGCTCAGGCCAATGCCTGAACGCTCCAGGGTGACTGATTTGACCCCTGCGGACATTTTGGGTGAATCAAAAACAGTTAGTTCAGGAAGTGAGTGGAGATGTTCGTCATGGTCGGTGAAGGCAGCAGGGGCTGGAATTAAGACAGGAACCAAGCTAATAGCTGAGGCAGGGACAGGAGCAGGGGTTGGGACTGATGTGGTGTCTTGGGTAGGGGGTTGGACTGGGATAGGAGCTGGGGTAGTGGTTGGGGCTTGGTTTGGAGCAGTAGGAAAAGTAGGAGCTGGTACTGAAGTTGAGCTAGTGGAGTCTGGGTTTCCATCAGGAGCAGGTACTGAGTTTGCATCAGGAGCAGGGACAACTGGGGCTAAAGCAGGGGCAGGAGCTGGGTTAGGTTGGGCTGTGTCTAAATCTGCGATTGGGGCTGGGGTTGGGGCTTTGTTTGGTGCTGGGGTTGGGGCTGGGTTTGGGGCTGGGGTTGGGGCAGTGTTTGGGGCTGTGGTTGGGGCTGGGTTTGGGGCTGTGTTTGGGGCGGGGTTTGGGTCTAGGGTTGGTGTTGGTGTTGGGGCTGGGGTTGGGACTGTGCTTGGGGCTGGGGCTGGGGTTGGGTCTAGGGTTGGTCTTGGTATTGGGGCTGGGGTTGGGGCTGGGGTTGGTGTTGGGGCTAGGGTTGGGGCTGTGCTTTGAGCTAGGGTTGGCGCTAGGTTTAACATCGAAGATTGCAATGTGGCTAGGGCGGAAGCACTTGTTGATGCAGGGGTAGGTGCTGGAGAAAAAAGCCCAGAAGATGAACTCTTGGATTTAGGTAAATGTGCTTGGCCTCGGAGGGGACCAGAGTCTACATGTTGACTCTTGAGGAGGCCCAGCTTCTGTAAGGCCTCTCTTCGAACCTTCTGGGGGTCCATCATCACCTTGTCACTGGGAGTGAGGTTAGAAGAGGCATGGTGACCATCAGGATTCACCATTGCGGCCTTGTGGGACTTGAGTATGATGTTGGAGGGAAGCCTCTTGGGTTTAGGCGCTACAGCTGGGGGGCTTCGGGGCTCTGCAGCCTCAGAAACAGGGCAGGCGAGGGTTTCTGTGGAAGGGGGTGTGATGGTGCTGCCAGGAAGGTCAATTGTGAATTTGGAAGGGGGATCCGGGGTTACTGGGGAGGCCGGTGGAGCTCTCTTCATGGAGGCCTTCGTACGGAGTTGATCCAGTTCGCTGTAGGTGAGAGGCCCCCGGGCAGAGGGGTCTGTGGGTGCAGTAGATTCAGTCTTTTTCTCTGGCCCAGCTGGACCTTGTTCCAGTTCTGATTCTGGCTCATCCCTGAAGTCTGAGGGAGGAGGGATCAGTGCTAGGTCCAGATTAGGTCCAGGGGCATTGAAGTTACCTTTGCCTAACTTGCTGTCTGCAGGGATGGTCTTAAGATTGCTCTCAACCTCCCTCCTACCTAAGGATGAATCCATTATGCCATCTAGGGTAGCTGGAGGGGATGCTTTGGGGTCAGACCCAGAAACTGGTGAGGGGTTTCCAGAAGTGTTTAGCTGTCCAGGTAAGTCAGGGGCAGATTTCCCATCAGGTTCTTTGGTGTTTGCGGTCAACTCAAGTGTCTTCAAGTCAGCAGCCAACTCTGAGTTATGGAGCTTAGTGGCTAGGTCTTGAATTGAAGCTGGAGCTGGGACTGTACCAGCTGGATGTCGAGATGAGCTTTGGCCCTGGGCAGCAATTTTCCCAGGGGCCTCAGCTTTAGGGTCTGTTGGTATTACTACTGTTTTAGCTTGTAGGGCTACATCAGTTTTGGGCTCACTGTCACCACCTGGAGCTCTGGACAGTGGGCTGGGACAGTCATTGGCCAGTAGCAATGGCTTAGACACGTTACAGTTTTCATCATGCTGGAAATTGGATGGATCTGGAACACAAACAGATAATCAAACTTCTGTAGATACTCCAAGACCAGGACATATTTCATAAAGCTGGGAGCTGATAACAGTATGATTTGGACAGTTAGATGTTCCCACTGATTAGGCTGGTCTGGACCATGGGGGTGATACTGGGTGGAAATGTTTCTGCCAGGCCTCTGTCCTCCTCCATCTCCAGAGCCTCTATGGTCTCCTCCAAAAACAAGAGACAAGCACGCTCCTCAGCTGACAGATGCTCCAGACTGTCGTCACTCTGTGTGCACACAATCACATGTAGCACACATACAAACACACATGCACACACATGCCAGATGAAGCAAACCAAACTATGACAAATTAAGGACACTGCTTCTTCCATAGTTCGTTTGGTCCTCAAATGTCTGGTGACACTGAGTCACTTGAGAGTGTATATTTCTGCTTCATTCAGACCAAGCTCACACTGGTTTACCTTTCACACAGCAGGGGTGGACTCACACACTAAATGGCCAGTAGAATGTATTTTAGAGGATTGAAGGGGCCTCTGGACCTTAATAGCCTCCAACAAACTTCAAAGAAGTTCTTCTTCTTTCTCACCTGCTCTCTCTGTGCAAGCCCTGGCTCTGAACATACACAGAGACTTTTCATCTTAGATCAGTTTTTCCCCTACCATTATATTAGGGGGGCACCCCGCCCCCCCCCCCCCCGCCCCCCCCCCGCCCCCCCTGGAAGGTCAAGTTAATAATAATAAAAAAATAAAATAAAAAATATATATATAGCCCGATCACAAAATAAGTAATTTAAGGTTACCTTTCCCATAAAACAGGTCTATAGCTTTCTCATCTATTAAAAAAACTAAATGGCCTTATGTTATTTATCTTATTTACACAACGTTGTGTCATTTACATTTAGTCATTTAGCAGACGCTCTTATCCAGAGCGACTTACAGTAGGTACAGGTACATTCCCCCCGAGGCAAGTAGGGTGAAGTGCCTTGCCCAAGGACACAAAGTCATTTGGCACGGCCGGGAATCTAACTGGCAACCTTCAGATTACTAGCCCGATTCCCTAACCGCTCAGCCACCTGACTCCCATTTCTGTGTCTACATGGTCGGGCCCCCACCCCGCCGGCCGCCGCCGCCCCCCCCACCCCCCCAAAGCTGTAAACCTAGGGGAAACACTGTTAGATTATAAGCACGCCTCTCTGTCCTATCAAAGAGGGATAATTTATTTGACCGTATCCTATAGCCAATCACAATGCAGAATAATGATGTTGATGTTCCTTGTAAAAGGCTTGTAATCAGACTTGGATTGTCACCCCCCCCCCTGATAAATTATTTCCTTAATGAGGAAACAGCACAAAGTATAGTATGGGACACAAAGAAAACACATGACTATTTGTTACCACTCACAAAGCCAGAGTTCATGCTGACCACACTATCACAGCTACCAGCACCGTCCATATTGATTAAGGATTCCATGGCAATGCCACCCGGCCACATGTCACTCTTCGGCATTGCACAGATGCGGCAATGGAGGGGTGAGACAAGGGCTTCAAGAGCCTCTGCTGATTGGCTAGGCGTCAAACAGGAACAGTGTGGG
Source organism: Osmerus eperlanus (assembly GCF_963692335.1). Taxonomy (NCBI): domain Eukaryota; kingdom Metazoa; phylum Chordata; class Actinopteri; order Osmeriformes; family Osmeridae; genus Osmerus; species Osmerus eperlanus. The sequence goes on from NC_085021.1 coordinate 13,966,754, forward strand.
GATAGAACCTGAAGACACAGGAAGGAATCAGAATCAGAATCAGAAAGGGTTTTTAATCGCCATGAAAGTTTGCACAGACAAGGAATTTACTTTGGCAGGAAGGAGACAAGTTTGAGTCTCTTGGATGAGCTAAGGTTGAATGCTACACTAGTATGTGGTATCCTAGTTACCTAGTGTATAAACTGATTGACTGAGGAAAGTATGTCAGCCAAAGGCTTACCGGAAGGATTAAAAAAACACCCACAAGTACCGAATCTTAATTTAGCATGTATCCTTATCTAATGGAGGAAGATACGGGTGTAACTGACCGAAGCTTGCTTTTGACTTAACCTAGTTGAATTAATTCATGACCTGTGTAATCTCACAAGACTCTTAAACTCACTTAAGCTCCCTGTAGTGCATTAGTTAGGCTTAAGCCTGTTACTGACAACACACAGCCCCAATGTTACATAAGGGGTGGCCACAGGTGAAAATTGAGGATGCTCAACACTAGAAACAAAATAGTCACATATCATGACTAAAGCCAGGCCAATTATTCTAATAGTATACTAATATTTGTCATATGTGGTTGTTAAGGGTGATTACTAGGGATGCGCAGATACCGATACCAGTATCGGTATCAGTATCGGTATCGGGCCCGAAAGCAAGCTCATGTACTTGTACTCGTACTCGTAAAAATACCTGCTATACCAAAAACCGATACCTGACGTGACAGAACTGACATAATTTTCCGTCTTATGAACAGTCTTCCTGCAGTTATAGTGTTGCTTACCCAGATTTAACAGTACACTGTTATATTTCACTGTACACTTTTGGTTGTGCTTACATTGGTTCACAGTGTTATGTTATAAACATTTGTTCTGTAATATTTATTTAGCACTTTTTGAAAGGCAGGTTAAAAAGACAATGTTTTATTTTATTTCTATTATGACAATGGCAATTGACAATTATGCCCGTTGAAGGTTATTGGACATTTGTGCTTCAAGTTTGTGATAAGCATACTTTTTTCCTTCGAGTAATAGTAAAGAAGCTGTCATACATTCATTAATCTCACTGTGTTGTGGTTGGAAAACTGCCACATCACCCCAAAAAAAGTATAGGTATCGGTGTCGGCGAGTACCAGAAAAAAAATATTGGTACGCATTCTCAGTCCTTACATTTTTTTATCGGCGCATCCGATACAACCAGTGTTTTACAGCCCTGCTATACCATCAAGTGACACTATGATTTCACACACACAGCCACAAAATCACTGGTTAATTCCTACTTTGAGACTTACATACTTGTCCCTGCCTTTCTAATCAGTTTCCATAATTTCAACATAAATCACCTTCATACAGCTATGATATCCAACAACAAGCTAGTTGATAGTTTGACACTATCAAATCCTGATAGTGTATTGAACTGGATGAAATCATATATCACAGGAAGGAAGTTTTATGTTGGTTTAGGAGACCATAGGTCCAAGAAACATGAGAACTGCTAGGGGGTTGCTCAAGGAAGCTGCTTAGGTCCATTACTTTTTTCTCTTTATATGTTACCACTCGGCGACATAATCAGAGAACATAACATAGATTTCCATAGCTATGCGGATGACACACAACTATATATATCCACTGAACCCAACGATGCAACGGCCATCAATTCCATTACCAACTGCCTGTTGGCAATAAACAAATGGATGAATGATAACTTTCTTAAATTAAATGAAGACAAAACCGAAGTCCTACTATGTGTCCCCAAATCCAAAAGAGAGATGCTTACTAAGAATCTAGGAGGCTTAACCCCCTGTCTTAAACCAGAGGTGACGAGTCTCGGTGTAATCCTGGACTCAGATTTGAATTTCAACTCTCACATTAATAAAGTGACCAAAACAGCTTTCTTTCACCTGAGGAATATAGCAAAGGTACGACCATTCATAAACCAAAATGATGCAGAGAAGTTAATTCATGCTTTTATATCCAGCCGGCTGGACTACAGTAACGCACTTTTCACTGGTCTTCCCAAGAAAACCACTGAAAGACTACAGCTCATTCAAAATTCTGCAGCTAGATTATTAACCAAAACTAAAAGGAGAGAACACATTAGTCCTGTCATAGCTACTTTACACTGGCTCCCCGTTACCTTCAGAATTGACTTTAAGGTCCTTTTCCTCACATACAAAGCTCTACACGGACAAGGACCTAGCTACATTGCTAACTCCCTTATAAACTACACACCAGCTAGAACACTGCGATCATCAAATGCAGGCCTATTAGAGGTCACCAGAAGCAGTCATAAGAAGATTGGTGATTCGGCCTTTGTCAATTATGCCCCAAAACTATGGAACAAATTACCCATAAATATTAGGGAAGCAAATACGCTAGACATTTTTAAAAGACAGCTTAAAACCTACCTTTTTACCGAAGCATTTAAGTAATTTTATCTCAGAAGGGTTTTACTACTTTTATTAGTTATATTATTGTTTTTATAATTTGCTATTTTAATTATTACTTTTATCAATTGTATTATCGTTTTTATGGATTTTATGTAAAGCACCTTGAGCTACAATTCTTGAAATGTGCTATATAAATAAAGTCTTACTTACTTACTTACTGAAAAACTAGAAGCTTGGTAGGGACACACGTCATGATAATTACAGAAATATGAAACAACAAAGAAGGCTATTACTGAACATAGAATCAACACCACTCCCAAAATAACAAGTCATGCTTACAAAGGATATTAACGTCAACAAATAATTCAGACGTTTGGAGACGCGTGGAGACGTTTATGAAATTGACCAGAGAGCTAGGATACAAATGAGTCATGCTTAGTTTTGTGGATGCAAGTTCCGAAAAGAGACAGGTCTAAAAATGTTGCTTTTGAGGAATGTCAACTGGACCTCCATGCACACGGCTGTTTGTTGGCAGAAGGGAGGTTTCAGGTTAGTTCCCACACCACACCTTAGGGCTGCCGGTTACTGAGCATGATTGCTGCTCATTCCTGACTGTGCAAGTCCTGAGGAGGAGCAGATTTTGTCCCAGAACCTGCAGCACCTCCCTCCCAAATCTGCAGCACACTACACACCTGGGTTGGGAGAGGCAACCCACTGCACCCTCCCAAGAAAAGAGACACAACGTTTAATAGAGCCAGGAATGTCACTTTGCTTGCTTTCCCCCCCGCCCCATCACATCGACATAGCCTCTAACTCAGTCAAGTGCGCAGTGACAAGCCTAACCGCATTTTAGCTAAATTACAAGGCAGAGAATAAGAAGTACACCAAAAGGCCACAGACAGAAGTGCAACATCTGTGCCAGTTCATTGAACAAGTCAGCTTCAGGAAGATGACAGGATTCCATTTGAGGGGAGGAAGTAGATTGTAGTGGTGATAAAAGGCTGAAATGTGAAATATGCGGTCAAGGGCAGGCATAGGGATTAAGTTAATCATTCACAGTAAATGAAGGTTCATGACAAACATTGTGTTGAGCAACTCACAACCTGCAAGTGTGCTGCATGCATGGAGACATTTTCCATCAATGTTTAGCTTGGCCCTGAGTCAGTTGTTATAGGTTGTGTTCATTTGGAAACATTGCCAGGGCTATTTCAAATGAATTGTTTACACACAACAATACTAGTTTAAGGCGATATTTGCCGTATAGATTGCCATAATAATGACTGATAATGATCATTATGTTATGATTCCGGAAAAATAAGTTCTGTACCTTCTTACATTTACATCTTGAACGAAGACCAAGTAAACATCATTCGCCAATATGAACAAGATATATTACAGGATAGTCTGTTGTACGGTCCTATCATATCATGTCATACAGTCTTACTGTATGGCCAGGTTTCTGTGATAGATATTAAACAATAATTGGACACGCAACCTGTGTGGACAAGTAAAAGGGCTGAACGCCGCCCGTAATGAGCAGAGATAGTAACAAGTATAGCCTATTCTAAAAGTATTTTTGGATAGTGCTTATTATTCCATCACTTACTTCACCCAGTTGACTTCTATTATCTATTACATTTCGTCCCTACAAGTCACAACAATTTTGTTGTGGAAGTAAATAACTTGTCGCTAACAGAAAAATTCATACATTTAAAAAGTATGGCACCGTCCTTATTCAGTTCTTACCTCAGAGTAGGTCGAGTGTCTGTTAAGTGTACGCGCATACAATTCAAGGTAATGTTTTTACGTTCATCCTCCGCAGTCTTCAGTACAATTCCAATGTCTGAGTTATTCTGTCTGTGTGAAGGAGGTGTTATGTAAATGAACATTCCAGGTAAGTGAGGATCTACTCGCCATGAGGCAGAAAAGGCCAATCAGAGCACACCGAGAGTAGCCTACATTGTTTCTGGAATAGGTTATAGACCGCAGATCTTTATAGTGGATACATTTTTCTAGTAAAACGACGAATGTAGAAATGTTAAATTGTAGAAATTGTCAAAAATATGACGTTTCTAATATTAAAGCCTACAGTACGTTGCTAAGTCTAGTGAAATTGCATCATAACCGACATAATTCACAGAAGTGAAATTGCTTCAGCTATCGCATTATTACTGATCGATTCCAAAAGTAAAACATGATGTCTGTGCTAGTAACAGTCTCAATGACGTCAGCTTCATATCTTATGAAAAACTATTGATTTGCATAGGCAAACAGTATTTCCATTACACAAACTGTAGGCCTGTTTGTTGTTATAAGGATACTTCATGCATGTTTACCATCATTCAGTTCACTAATTCAATATCAATAATTTATCAAATGATGATTTATAATATGGTCAGTGTCAAATATAATTGTGATCCCAAGAAAATGAGAAACTCGATTTTATTTTAATGCAATGATATAAGACTAATATACCTGATATAAAACTAATGTAACTGGGATCTGGGGCTTGAGGGGCTAAAATAAGGTTTTGAAAGAAGACCTACACTATCTATCATGTGTCGTATTTTAAGATTAAAGCAAAATCGAATGAGGACTGTGTGTAACCTCCATAGATTATGTTGGCTTAATCCTGTTGGTGGTCAGAGGTAAGAAATGACACAAGCCTGCAGTCTCCAGTATTGTTAAATGAGGGCACTTTGAATGTGATCAGTCTTGAAGCTGCAGTGCTGCACAGCTTTCTAATTGCATTTGACAAAATCACTTTGTTGAGTTTCAGGAACTGGTGTTATTTGCCATTGATTGATTTAAGAAGGAACATTGAATGCCCCCTGTAATGGATATAAAGCCATTTTATATGAGAGGACATACTTTCATAAAATGTGTCACTACTAATGTTCATGTTATTTTGAGACCTGTTCCAACAGATAACCCTCTTATCCCCAAGGCAAATCGCAGTCTAAGTCACTGTGAAACTGTCTCAATTGTAGCAACCATTTTGATGTTAAGTATATATAGTCCACATAGCTTATTGTTCACAGTTTAGTTGAGGTCACCTGCAATTACATGGCCTACAACAAAACTATCAGAAGAATCTGAGTCAAAAAGAGTGACAACAAACACAATCTTCATTGCTTCATTTATTAGTTGTACAATTATGAAAAATAATAATCATAAAAAAGACTGGAAGCCCAAGATTATTTACACATACATCTTTTTTTCCTGTATAGCTGTAGTGAGGTCCCTCTTCTGAGTAATTTATCTCAGTCTCTTATCGCTGGGTAGTCATGATATGTTGAACTTTATAAGACATAGTTGTTTTTCTCTTTTGACAAATGTGGCAAAAATTACATACGTACATACATACATATACATATATATATAGATATCTATAAAAGCAAATCATTCAAGTATCAAAATACAGACTGCTAGAGATTAATTTACAATCCAATATCAATATCTCATTATGATCACTATCCATATCATCAGAATCATCACCAACATACCTCTTATCCATGATCCTTAGCAAATGTGCAAACACTGAGACAGGACCAGGCAGCTAAGCTCATGACAGTGTACCATAGTTACCATACTGGCCTGACCATGTATAGTACTGTGTAACAGCAACGTACTGTGTAATAACTGTAATGGCCGGATAATGTATTCACATGGTCTAAATACACCCGTGACCATAAAGTACTACAAAGAGGTACCAGGATATGGGACTCTGGTGCTGTGTACCGTACCATACTTAAACATTTCTGCTAACGGACCGGTTGGAATGAACAGAGGAACGGGGTCAGGGTAAAGCAAAGCTCTTCTACCAGCCTGGTACTCGTTTCCAGCATCAAAACAGTTCAAACATACAAGAATACACAACATACAACTATTTAATCAAATGAAAGCCATTCCCCTTGTTAAAAACGGTCTTTGTAGTGTTGTTTTATCAGACCTAAAAGCAGGTCACTGACTTACTCCCATTCACGGTTACACTAACAATCACAGTTTTGTGTTAGGGGTAAAAGGTGATAAGGAAGAGATGCTTTAATTCTACAGAGCAGGTGATGACATACTTAGGAGGATGTTTCTGCATACTCACAATCTCACATTGTTTTCTAACTCTTTATTCGTACCCACATGAGTAACTTATGAGTAGCAGTGCAGATGAACTGAATGTATGCCTTTTTCTCAATGAGTTTTTCATTAACCACAGGTACTGCAATGAGATCGCCAGGTAAATACCCCGTTTCAGTAAACATGACCTCAACCCCTATTGGAAAACAGCATTTCTGGGGAAAACCAGTTTGAGGCATCAACATATTGGGGGAATTCTAACTTGTGATTGTACGGATATAAATAACAAGAAAGAACTTGACTCTCGTACTGTATACGTTTTACCAAAAGTGCCTTTTCTAGCTTTTCAGGTTCATATTTTCTTATTAGTACCATGACAGAATAGGAGGGGAAGATGAGTAGGAGGATGGAGCACTTAAAAAGAATCCCCACCACATTATTAAATTTTCGCTGGATAACTGACTGTCCAGTGTACGTCGGTGAGGGGTGTGGGGTCTTGGTGAGGCTGGTTGGGTCTGATGGATGGGGTTGAAAGGGAGCAGTAGATGTCTGTCTGTTTGCCTGTCTGTCACCACCCACAACGTATCAGAGGAGAGGGGCCCCCAGTTGACAGGGGGGTTAAGAGAAGAGGAAGCTGTTGACCCTGTCTGGTACTGTAGCATGTTAGAATGGTCCCAGCGAATAGTGAGCTGCAAGGGAGGAAGGTGGGCTCATTTGTTTATCCTACCCAGAATGCAGTACCGTGGTAGACCCGTCCCTCTCACTTTGGCTTGGGGTCGGGCCACGGTCAACTACAGGGAAGGAGGGAGACAGATATGGACGGACATAAACACATTAACGCCAGCACGCGCACACACACACACACACACGCACAAACACACACACACGACAATGAGGTTAAAAAATTTGATATGGTGGGCCACACATGAAAAAATAAAAAATAAATCAAACAAATAAAAAGAGAATGAATTGTATTTTAAGTATAATCATTAACAGACTCCAAAGACAGCACTTAAATATTAACTTTGGTTGGATTCCAAAACAAACAAAGGCATTTGAGTCAAAATGGACACATAGAAGGCATGAGTTAAGAAAATAAGGGAAGGTAAAAGAGAAGGAAAGTTTTCCTCTTTAAAGAGTCATTCATTGTGTTGACTGAAACACAGTTCTTGACATGTCAAATTATTACAAATTCGACACTGAGGTAAATAAATAAATCTTCAAATGAGGATTGGATGCACTGCACTTCCAGTGATAACATTTCAGCCTGGAGCAGATTAGATGTAAATTGGACAGAATAGTTTCTAGACGAGCATAAACTTTCTCCAATGCGACATGCTTGGGTTGTAAAATATGTATCTGGGACGTGATGAGCCATCAAATGTATTAACAGATACTGATCATTTCACTTATTGATTGCTGTACTGGGTTCACAACAAATAATGTCACGCAAAGTCTAGCAGTTGTGATCAGTAGAATTCATGCGTTGTGCATCTCTTTGGCTCAAAACATGAACAGTCTATTCAATTCATCATATATTTTTGGATGCAAATATTTTCAGGCACCCAAGCCCCACTTGAAAAGATCAACTTGTCAACTTGATCAAAGTCAAGGTTTTAACAGGTTAAAACCACAGAAAGGCATGCTCCTCCACAGGGCTGTCTGGGACAGAGGGGACGTTCATGGAGGACTGGGTCCCCCCCCCCCTCCCTCCCCGCCCCGTCCTCTCTACTCTACCCCACTGTCGCTCTCTAGCAAATGCCTCATCAATGATAATTGCATTAGCTACTCTCCTTGCAGACTCCACATCACAGTGCTAAGACCCATGCCTCCTTTGGCAGCTTGGCACCAAGCAGAGGGCACGTGTGACAGCAGGAGCACAGTCAGTCTACTGAGTCCTCTGAGAGTGGGTTCAGTCCTGGGTCAAGGGGCCAGGCATGGCATCCCTTTGAACAGAGAAGGTGAATGTCCTACTGATGCATAGAACAATGTGTCAGTGTCAGTCTTACAGTCCCCTCCCGGTAGGTGATCCTTGGCTGTGGCGAAACATTTGATTTCTCCACGCTCGAGTCAGAAGTCGCGAGCGTTCAGAAAAGATGGACAGAGAGACGTTCTTCAGGAGCGCCTCAGAGTGGCCGTCTCCTGGTCGGACAGGAAAAGCACCGGATGAGAAAACAGACTCACTAGAGGAGTAACAAGAACACTGCACTAAAGGAGATGGGGGGGGGGGCAAGGATCCACAAGTTTAGGGAACAGCGTGAAAGGAGGAGAGGAAGGGGTCATCAAGGACAAGAGAAAGTATGGAGCTCACATTTGACAACGTCATGTCCATGTCATACTAGCTCTACGCACGGTCAGGTCAAGCCGTTAGCATCTCAGCACTGATATGGCATCACTGTTCCTACTATTTTACCATGGAAACATCATAAATATGTCTGGAGGATAGGGGGACAGGAGGATAGGGCTAGGAAAAGGACAAAAAGTACAGGCTCTCATGTAGCTTAGCATGAAAGAGAAGGACCTAGTCAGTACCTAGAAGGAGTTGATGATAGCTACACAGTCAGAGAGGAGAGGAGGGTCTTGACAGGTCCACCGGAGGCAGAGGGTGTGAGGGTGGAGAGACAGAGGAAGGGACCAGGGGCCAGAGGCCGGCCCAGAGAGAGGCAGAGTCACAGTGAAAGGCACACAGGAGGAGGTGGAAAAGAGGAGGAAGGTGGGACACGACAGAGTTCAGAGGTCAGGAGGAGGGCTCCACTCAGAATATTGTAGTCTCGTACTTAGTACTGATGGTGCGTTTGGAGTCCTTGGGATCCACCAGCCACGTAGAACTGCCTTGGGACTGGGAGTCCACCTCCAGGTCTAAGGAGTCCACCTGTAGAGGGTGATGTCATTGGGAGATGTCAGAATACAATATAGGGGGGGGGGGGTTACTATAGGCAACAGCTATACATGGAATCTGTTCATAATTTATTGATGACAATCTAACACAGTCATTTAAGGAAACCACAGGAGGTTGAGCTACCAAATCAGACGGTGTGATTCTCAAACTGGCAGGCTCACACCACTAGGGGGCTCCCAAGACCTCAACAGTGGAGGGGAAAATACAATCGAGAGTTTTCCCTATAGATCCTGTAGAAAGTTGTTCATCAATATGATTGTGAATGTGTTGGGAAGATTATTGGTACAGTCAAATAAAAAAACAAGGACAAAAACAAAACAATTAGCAGGAAGTAGGATGGGAGGGTCTAAGGAGGGATGGGAGAAGGGGAAGGAAATTTCGGTGAGGAGACGGTCTGAGGAGATTGCGGAGGGACAGGAGAAGGAGGGAAGGCTTTGTGAGGAGAGGGAGGAGAGGGCAGCACCTGGGTAGCAGGGCTAGCAGAGTGCAGCGGGAGGAAGGAGGAGCGGTGGGTGGTGCAGGTTTGACAGTAACAGCAACGACTGTCCTGAGGGGGAGAGTCCTGGGAGAGACACACACACACAGCCAGGAAGAGAAACAGACAGACAGACAGACAGACATCAATATAGGGGAAATGAAGAGAGGAAGAGAGAGAAAAGAGTGATGTGATTGTGGAGGAAGAAAAGGAACACTATCAGAGGGAGAGAAAGAGAGGGAGATGGGGGGAGAAAGAGGGAGAACGAAAGAGAAAGAGGGAGAACGAAAGAGAAAGAGGGAGAAAGAAAGAAAGAGAAAACACGAGGGAGGAGGATGTAAGTAGGACCAGTGAAAGGGATCGACTCGACAAGACTCAATAGATGTGTTAGTTAATGAGATGTGCGTGCTGTGAAGACAGGACCAAATCCAGTCCTGTAGCGTGTCTGTCAGCACTGGGACGTTCTGCGATGTGGGGGTTAAACAGCCTGGCTGGGTTGTCCTTTTCATGTTCCACGATGCAGCAACAACACAGGCCTTCCTAGTGAGGCTGGGAGCGTGGAGCATCATATATTCTGTTCATCATATCTAATGACTGGCCCCAGTGGTGTGATCATCTCATCACCATGCAGAGGCGGCCCATAGATAATGGCTGATTACTAATGGCTGAAGGCAGATCAGAACATTGACGTTGTGTCCTTGGGCAAGGCACTTCACTCTACTTGCCTCGGGGGGAATGTCCCTGTACTTACTGTAAGTCGCTCTGGATAAGAGCGTCTGCTAAATGACTAAATGTAATGTAACATTCAGAATAATGTGAGGGGCTGAGAAGGGCTGTTCTACTGCATGTCATCTCACATCTTTGTGTTCTCTGGGTATGGACTTTGGCAGAGGCTGTGTGTACAGGAAGAGACAAACACAGAGGCTGTGTGTACAGGAAGAGACAAACTCACCCCTGACTTCCGCATGCTGGGCCGCGGTTTGGGGACGGGTCGGCTGGATTTGGTCTCAATGACCTCTGACCCAGGTCCTGCCTGGGCGCCCTGGTGCTGCTTGGTCCTCTGGGCCTGGAGAGCGAGCTGATAAGCCACCTCGAATGCCTGTCCCAGCGTCAGGATGATCTCATAGGTCAGGTTCTGCCAATAAGAATGGAGACAAGCAGCCCTCATTAGCATTCTAGTACTCTTGGGTTTCATAGGGACAGACATGCATGACTGCAGCTGAATATGACACTGCCTCAAACCGAGCAAGGTACTGACTACACAGACAGACTCTAGTCTTAGTCATTTGCCAATCTTAAATTACTTAAGTGCTAATGTTAACAATCACACTGTATAAAAAGTATGGAAGCACTGTGTAGTATATGGTGTTTTAGACCACTCAATGGTAAGGTACTGTATTAGGAGGCAATGTATGCATACTATGTATGTATTCTAGTCCATGACATGACAGGCAATTTCCAAACAATCAACAACAGTGGGAGCAGGATGGGAATATAGTCATAACTACTCAGGAGACACATGTCAGCCTTAGGCAAGATAACTATGCCAAATAGTTGAAAACCAAATGTTCTCTGTCAAGAATAAACTTCCCTAACCAAACAGCAGCTACAAGCCAGCTGTGCGCTCTTCAGTCAGCTCCCCTGATCTCACACAAACGCTCCAGCGCTGCAGCTCATTCCAGCCCCCCCCAATCTCCCACTGAGGGATGATAGATGAAGGCCACCATGTACTGGGAATCAGAAACAAAGCATTCTAGCTCCGTGTGTGTGTGTTCGGAAGTAAACATCTGGAGATCTGAGGCGTTCTCACTGGGCCACAAACATCTCCACAAACCGGCCACGACACAGCAGAAAACTCTGCAACACAGAACCCCAAACTAGCAACGAGTGGTTTGTACAGACGTTCTCTGGTAAACCTTTAAAGCACTTTTGTCTAATAGTTGGCCGTGGGTGCGATAAGCACTGTATGGGCTGGTGAGAAATGAGCCTGCGGTGTCTGCGGAGCCTGATAGCAGCATTCTAGGCCAGGCCAGTCAATACTGTTTAAAAGATCACATGTCCATCCTATTATCCACCCTCCCCTCAACTGCATTAACTCCTCAGGGCAGAGGGTCCAGACTACAGCTTCTGCAGCAGTAGGCCTCCCTCCCTCCCTCCCTCCCTCCCTCCCGGACAGCCAGCCTCCCACAGTCCCTCCCGGACAGCCAGCCTCCCACAGTCCCTCCCGGACAGCCAGCCTCCCTCCCTCCCGGACAGCCAGCCTGTCTCCGTGCGCTGCAGCAGTGCACTGGGACGACCCTGCCTGGGTTCATGGGAGGAGGCCGTTCAGCTAGATAATCACCAAGGGCGGACAAGAGGTCAGTTATCAACACCACAGGGTGCCACTCTGGTCTGGAGGGAGGTAATCAAGTTCTGCTAAGGCGTGAACCCTTGGAGGGAGATAAGGCAGAGAGATAACATGGAAATCCTGCCCGGGTTGCTGGGCGTCTCTCAGAAGTGATATGGGGACAAGGAAAGAACCTCTTCTGAAGAGGAAGGACCGATTAAATACGGGCTGCTGTGAGATCCACTCACAAGGGTTTCCTGGCTGTGGCCCAGTTGGGCTGTCCCCGCAAACTGCAAAAGGAAGGTTTTAGATTGGGCTTGTGGTCAGTGATCTCACCACATCGACGGTGCTGAACACGTGGCAGTAGTGGTGGCTGGTCTGCAGGTCCTTGGTGATGTAGGCAAAGGTACACAGGTCCTCTGGATCCTGGGCCGCACACGAGATGTTCCTGATCTCATGTTCTGCTATGATGTTCTGCACGGACGTGAGACAGGACAGGTGAAACACTGAGCGGCGGCAGAGACGTAAATATCACAGCCACCTTTCCATCATGATATAGAAAGGTCAATGTGTGTACACATGATTCCAGTCAACCTAGGTCTGAGCCAGGGCTTGTGTAAAGGTCTCTGTGAGACCGAACAGAGGGTGACATTTACACACAGCAGGAGGGGCAGACCAGGATCAATATGATGTGTGTAACAAGATACTGGCTGACCAGTTCCTGTCCTGCAGTCTGGCCTCCTTGGCTGGAAAAGTGGGTCTCCTTGCTGTGTCTCAAATGACTCCCCACCTCGTACAGACTATGCCTGACCCCAGTCCTATATATTGAGCAACTCTTTGGTCAGTGTCCCAACCTTGTTTGCAGCGTCAATGAACTTGACGCCCTTGTAGGTGATGGAGAGGATGATGGTGGGCACCTTCCTCATCTGCTCAGTCGACCTCTGGGAAACAGACAACAGCAAGTACATCAGTCTGGGAATCATCAGCTCACAGGTCAGAGGGTAGTTGATCTCTAACAATGGGCAGACCAGAAACAGAGAGAGATAGCCATAGAGCGCGACTGAGAGCGAAAGATAGACAGAGAGAAAGATAGACAGAGAGAGAAGAAAGAGAGCGAGGGCGGGAGAAAGGCAGAGATGGAGTGAGGAGGCATGACCTACCCTCATTTTGGCACAGGCGTCCTGAGTGGACTCGGTCCCCCGCAGCTCTTTGATCAGCATGGAGCCCAAATACTGGAGAGACAGACGAGAGCACATCAAACAAGGTGTTCAACTGGGCCAGGGGTGACCAACTAACGAAAGAGTGGGTCTTACATTGGCTTCATAGCCGCAAGATTCAAAGATGAGCTTCTCAGGCTGGTGGTGCCAGTTCTGGACCGGGGCGTAGGGGGCTGCCAGGCTGGGGGGCCGCAGGGTCAGACGAGGCTCCCGGTGACGGTCCTCGTACCTCTCCTGAGGGGACAGGGGGGGCACACAGGGAGAAGCTCTGGTTTAGCATACGAGGTCTACCGAACAGCACACATGGTAGGAACAGAGAAAAGCATGTTTATGACTATGGATCAGCATGTCCCTGGGATGCTACTGATGACCACACACATGAGACTGGTGGCGTTCACTGCGGCCTCGGGGGGCTACATCATAGTCGGGGTCCTTCCTCCTCCCAGAATCCCCCAGGGGCAGGAGGGGGTCCATGGACCGGCCTGTGTAGGAGTCCATCTGACTCAGAGGAGAGGAGGTCTGGGAGCCTGGTAGATCCAGACACTGGTGACACACACACACAGCAGGATTACCAACTTGAGTTATTTAGACTCAATGAGAGTGATAGTTTGTATGGTAGCATGATGTAGGGTTTCTACTATGCAGCAGAGCTGAACAGCGTGAGGTATAGCAGAGCCGAACAACGTGAGGTATAGCAGAGCCGAACAGCGTGAGGTATAGCAGAGCCGAACAGCGTGAGGTATAGCAGAGCCGAACAGCGTGAGGTATAGCAGAGCCGAACAGCGTGAGGTATAGCAGAGCCGAACAGCGTGAGGTATAGCAGAGCTGAACAGCGTGAGGTATCCTCCTCACCCTTATTTGGGACAGACGTGGCGGTTTGACAGGAGGCTCCTCATAGGGCCGTTCGGCCAAGGAGGCGATGATGCGTTTCCTGTGTCCGAGCAAGGAGATCTTCAGCACCTGGAGGTAAACAGGACAGGAAAGCCGTGTGAGCCAGTACACACCCACACACACACACTTTCCACCGCAGGTCGCATTAACACCCAGACTCACGTTGACAATCTCCAGCTCCCACAGGTTCTTGACACACTCCAAGTTGCGGTATCCGCTGGACAGAAAGTTGTGGATGTATTCCTGCAGGCCCAGGATATCCAGCCAGGAGGAGAGAGAGCTGCTGCCGTCACAGCCCAGAGCCTTCACCTGCAGGGGGAGACAGAGTCAGTGATACACTGATGTATCAACCAGCTGGAGCTACAGTCAACCTCACTACATTGCTATGTTTTAATATCAAGTTGTTAAGTTCAAAGGGACTTTGCTCTTGGCTGACTATCTTCCTCGTGAGGACAGTTAGTAGACAGTAGCACTGTGCTAGTTTGTAGACTGACCTTAGGTAGAGATCTAGCAGCGTGCAGAATCTTCCTCCGGTGTCCTGGGTCTGTGATCCCGATCTCTCTTAGGTCCTGGTCCTCCATCACATTACTACCCTGTAACACACACACATACACACACACAGGTTAACATAACATAGAAAAGAATCAAAACTACACAAAGATCAAGCCATGAAGGAGAACTGTAGCTTTCTAAACCTCATAAAAGGATGTCTAGCACAGCTTTTAGTATCGAAGGGCCTATAGGTTAAGCTGTAGCTTAGATTAAACCACACAGACAGAAATGCCCCCCACATGGTTAGCATTGATCTTCCTTAATGCCGCCACAGCAGAAAAGGCTCAATTTCTCCTGAGAGTGAGGAACTTCGACCCCCCCTTCTGGAACAAAAGGCTTGGGTCCATGGACAGCATCATCAATAACTCCCTCCGAACGTGATTTGAGTGGAAGGACGGGAGGGAGGAGGGGTCAAAACCATCTGCAGTTACACACAATAGCTTCTCCAAGACTGTGGGACTGGAGCAACGGATGAATGATCAATGAATCAGTCTGAGAGCTGTGGGGTGAGGGTTACAGTATCGGCGTCTGACGCCTGCAACACTAAAAACACTCCAGACGCCTTAGAAAGGCTGGCCCACTTCAATCGTTATCAATCATTCCTATTGTCCAAACATGGGTGGAGGACATTACAAAGCAGATGGTTAGTTTGGTGTCCCCTCTCCTGTAGTCCTCAGTCTACTACACTGCACACAGGTAGGTTGTGATCAAGGTAGGGACACTGCCTGGGAGTTGCTGCCTGCCACACAGTGAGGCTCACTATGGAGTCTTAACAGGATTATAGTACACAGAGCAGCATAGTCAGCAGCTGGGAGTGGAGAGAGTTCTCTGTGGGTCAGGAGCTGAAATGGTCAGAAGTTGTGTGTGTGTATGAGACAGGGTTGCGTGTCAGGATTTATTAGATACAAGGTTGCAGAGTGGATGCAGGGTAAAAGGCTGTGTGTGCGGGTTAGGGTGATGCTGTGTGTTTGTGTGAGTGCGGGGGATTTACAGTGTATTAACCTGACTGCGCAGGATTATGATCATGTGAGTTAGCGAGGGAAAGAAAGAGAGACAAAAAGAGGAGGGGTTAATGACAACAGAGAGAGAGGAAGTGAGGAGG
The DNA here is from genome assembly GCF_963692335.1 of Osmerus eperlanus. Classification (NCBI taxonomy): domain Eukaryota; kingdom Metazoa; phylum Chordata; class Actinopteri; order Osmeriformes; family Osmeridae; genus Osmerus; species Osmerus eperlanus. The sequence goes on from NC_085021.1 coordinate 13,982,667, forward strand.
AATAAATGAGCGCTAAGTGAGTGGTGGAGGGGAATAACAGTGTTTGTTCTACTTTACAACAACAGCTGACAGGCTTCCTATTCTCATTTGAGACGGTCAGCTCCATGCTGCTCTCTGGGAGCTGCACAGTCCATTAAACCCTTTCCAGTTGACGATGATGAGGAACTGAGAAGCACAGATGAGGCGGGAACAAATCCATACAGCCCAGCCCAGCCAACCCAGCCTTCCCCAGTGTGGACAGCAGCCTTCGCCTGCCCCCCTGGGGGCCGGAGATGGCCGCTGTGTTTGGAATACAGAGTTCAGTCAACCTCAGGCCCATCAGTCATCAGCACGACTCGATAAGCCAACAGCACAGTAAACTGAAAAATGCAAACACCTAGCCGTCTGTATTTAAATGAGCTCATTTTGGCGTTGCAGTGGCGGGGGCTGCTGACAGAGAGTGCTGCATGTCCAGAAGCAATCTTAGATGAGGTGTGTGTGTGCTTGTGTTCGCTGCGCCAGTGTCAGAGACTGCCATGTCAACACACGGGTGCAGACTCACACACGCGTGCACACACACTCGGTTCCTCCGCAGCCCTGAGCCTGACACTCCTATCACACTCTCACAACCAACCCCGCCAGACCTGCTGCTGTAACCAAGGAGACAAGAGAAGTGCTCTTGCCTTGGTGAGGAAGGACACTTGAACGGGATTATCCAATTCCTAAACGGCAGCAGAGTGGATGACATTTTCAACCTCCCGGGACCACAGGTAACTGTCATCCCAAGGGTCTGAGCTTCTACTGAGAGATCCTCCAAGTCCAGTGGCTAAAACACACACAGAACTAGTGATGAACGGTGTGAAGGCTTTGAACTCTACAGGGAAATCTCTTTAATGTGCTTTCACTGTCCCCATGTTGCAACTATAACTGCAGACATAGCAGGTAGAGCAGAGAATACATCAGGAAGACAGCTGACTTCAGCTAAAGCTGATAAGAGGTATACATCCAGGGTACTGCGCGTGTCACCCAGGTGTCATCCATCTTGGCTGTGCTCCCTGGCCTGCCATCAGGGCTCTTTTCTCTCTGCTCCACCTCGTCACCGACGGACACCCACACCCTGGGAAAAGACTTCTGCCTCCGTGTGACTGGCTGAGCAGCCTGTCAGTGAACAGCCCACCAATGACATTGACAAAACTGTGTCCCTAAACCTGTCCATAGGCCGGTGTAATGCAGTGCTACGGGTAAGACATGGCTACATTTGGGTTAGGAGGGTTTTCCTTGAGGTGCACGAGTAATTGTTGGTTACTTTGGTTGCTCGAGGTGTGTATTCTGTTCTAACCTCGAGCTGTTCCTGGGCTACATCTCTGTGGCTTTGCACAACCAAACAAACGTGAATACGTTCTCAAATGCACACTGGTTCTGCTTTTGAATATTCCCATGCCCACTTCTAACTGTGTTAATCACAGGCCTGCATCGTATAGACCCTAGAACAGAGAGAAGAGAGATGGATCAAAATCACACAGGCACAATCACAGAAGACGGCCACGACTGCTCCTGTAATCTAGCTTGCGGCATCGTTGTGTTTGATTACAAGTCCTGCTCTAACTTGTTCGGTCGTTGCTGCAGCTGCGGCCTCTACCCACCTCAGGTTTCAAGGAAACTCATTCTCTCTGACTGCCTTGATGAGCAGGCGCTCCACCGCTGAGTCTCTCTGGGAGTCAGCGCTGCTGTGAATGTTAACGCAGACCCCGTCCTCTGACGGGGAGCGAGCTGGCCGCCCATCTACCTGGGCTGGATTCACACGCAGGGGGCGGAGGAGGCGAGTCACTGCGACACGCGTCAACTGGGAGCGCTGGACGCAGAGATGGGGGTTCCGAAAGCAGCTGGCTTCTTCAAATCCTTCTCTCCAGGTCGATAGAAAAACATCTCATTTGTGTTCTAAGGCCCCTCTTGGCTTCATGACAACAAGGCAACGGTGATTGT
>NC_085021.1:14622328-14664828 GCF_963692335.1 Osmerus eperlanus
GTTTCAACACCGTCCTAATGGTTAGTATCAGAACACTGCACAATAGGGTTTTTAGAAACGGAAATTCTCAATATATTTTTTTGTCTTGCATAGTTTTACAATGAATGTATAATAGGAAGGAGGGGGGGCTTCATTTTATTTGACCACCTTTTCTCTGAACACGTACCTGCTCAATAGGACACAATGGCACTATCACCATTGGATCCCCTAGACTATGAATGAGTCTTTATTACATTTTATTCATTTAGCAGATGCTTTTATCCAGAGCGATGTCAAATTCTGCATATAGAAAGTACAGCAGAAGATCAATGATCAGAAATGCATGGTTCTATCAGTATGGAGCTGCTGCTAGAATTAAAGTGCTATATAATCCAAATGATACGAGAGGAATCCCTATAGGAAAGGGTTAAAGGTGCAATTTGTACACTTATTTCAGTAAAACACATTGTTGGACCCCTATAAACAACTTTTGTAAGCTAATGAGGCCCTCTGAGAGTTGTTTAGTATTACAAATAGGTCATTGCCAGTGGAATGTCAATTTAGAATTTTGAAACGTCCCGCTACTTTCCAGCCAATTATGTTCCAGCAATCCTGTTCCAGCCAATTGCATTCAGTGAAACGGGCCTTCCTCCTTGGCTTATTATGTGAAACCACTGTCAATCAAACTCAAGCTGGAGGAAATCTCTAAAGTTCAGACAAGAATTGGCTGTGCTGTTTCTCAAATTTGAATTTATTTTGTCACCTATTGCAGCTTTAAGGGTAAAGACACAAGGCCAAACTCTCTCTCTCTCTCTCTCTCTCTCTCTCTCTCTCTCTCTCTCTCTCTCTCTCTCTGTCTGTCTCTCTCTCTCATTCTCTCACTCAGTGTGCTGTGGGCCTGATGAGAAGCCCTCCTACTCGTTACTGAAGTGTGTGTACAGTACGAAGTGTAGTGTTAAGGCAGAGGCAGCTGCCCACATGCTCCTCACTGCCCCATCTGTAGGCACACTCATCTTACAGCAAACACAACACTGTTGTGACAAAATGACAAAACATGACTTTTACTAAAGAGTGAAAACTACTACCGACTAAAGTCAAAAGGGTCTGCTGTACAGAGCAATCATTTAGCACGCCTTTTTATTTTTACATGTTAGTCAGTGAAACGGGCCTTCCTCCTTGGCTTATTATGTGAAACCACTGTCAATCAAACTCAAGCTGGAGGAAATCTCTAAAGTTCAGACAAGAATTGGCTGTGCTGTTTCTCAAATTTGAATTTATTTTGTCACCTATTGCAGCTTTAAGGGTAAAGACACAAGGCCAAACTCTAGTTGTAGAGGAGGAGATCCAGTAGGAAGGAGTGAAGCAGGGGAGAGGGAGGCCCACAGTCCACTGAGGGAGGAATACACTGAGGAATGGAGTGAAGAATTAATCAAAAAATGAGTGAAAGTGGGAGGGGTGGGATTGATGTAGAGAATAAGAAAGGGGAGTAGCTGAATAAGGGAGGGAGGAATGGAGAGAGGAGGAGGGAGATAGAGGAGAGCTGGCAAGCAGCAGAGGAGGAGTATAAAAGTGCAGCCCAGTGAGGTAATGTCAGTGATGAATAGCCTGTGGTTCATCAGTGGAAGCCAGGTTGGTGTTTGAAGATTAGATTTTAATACAGCGCTTTGACTCTTCTCTTCCGGCAAAAATAATCACAGGAAAAAGGCTAATTAAGAATTACTCCACAGAATATTAACAGATTATCCATGTTTGCCCTTGAAGAGCTGAACCCACATCACCTGACCTGAACAATTTGTGTACATGAAGGGGCGGAGTGGATATTAGGGGCGAGGGTGAACTGGAACACGGGGCTCGAGTCTATCAGTGGGCCTGTGAGCTAGTGTGAATGATGAATATGGTAATGAGGGTGTACAGTACATCCATATATAGGCGCAAGGAAGGTTGCTACCCCCCTCCCCCTGCAACAATGAGAGTAGGTCAGTCTGCAATCAAAGCCCCGACAGGCCCAGCAGGTCGTCCTAGCATATGTTGAACCTTGTGTTGGTTTTGTGTTCCCATAGAGGAACAGGAAACAGCATCTAAAGAGCGTTCTGTCCCCGTCTCACGACAGCAAGCAAAGAAGAGGCCTGACAGCTTTGATCATGTCACCAAAGCAGAGCGACAGGAATCATCTCAGCATTGCTTCACTACCTGTCTCGTGCATCGCTTTGTTTGAATTGTTTGTGTTTTTGTGTGAAGTCATTGTCATTCTTTTGAGCTGTACAGATGAGATGTACTGAACTGTACTACTGGGTCTCTTAAAGGTACTTCTGTATCTTGCACTGAGCAGCAGACTGTGTATTGATATAAACTTAGGTTTTCATTACATGAATGGAGTGTTCATGAATGGATTTTGTTTTGAGTCGTCTACTTCAGAGGCAGACGACCCATTAACTGTCATTTTGCTCTCATCTCTCTGGCTATTGACATGCCTCAAAATGAAGATCCTATTGAATAATCGACCGTGGAGCTTGATAATTGCAGCCAGTGTGTGGTGGTACCTGGTTGTGTGGCTGGCTGGTGTGTGTTGATGATAGGGGCTTTAGGAAGCAGACAGGACAGACAGACCTCCGCACCAGCCTTGCTACCCGGGTGGCCAGCAGGGGACTAAAATAGTACTCTGTCTGTTGCCAAGGTTACAACATTGACAACATGACATGGCCATTCATTCTCCATACTGTATCTCCCTGGCCTTCTGTGAGAAAGTGGCTGCTAATCTTAGCCCTCAATCTGCCCGCCTGTCAATGTGAGGGGGAGGGTGGCAGCCGAGCCATGGGATGGGAAGGGGGAGTTGGGGTCTGCTCTGTCCTCTTGCCTTGCACCCTGTTTCACTCATCAACACCCCGCCCCCGGCCCCTCACCAGCCCCACCCCTCCACTGTCTTCCTCCAGCTCCCTGATAATAGCCATTGCCCCCCTGCTCCTGCCAAGGCATGATGGGTGAAATCAGAGCTGTTTCTATGCAGCCCCATGTGTCACTTTTCCATTTGCAGGTACGCGTCGGTTTGAGCGGGCGCGCGGTTGAATGGCAACCGGATGGTAGTCACAATAAAACTGTAATTGAAAGATACGTTATCATGACTGACTCCTCTCCGGTTTCCACGCAGGGGAAGTGGTATCAGAGACACACTCCTGCTCAAAAAGAGAAGAAAGGGAACCTCTTTTAATTAAAAAATAGTGCTCAAAGGGGCAACCAAAAGTTGAAACTGGAGGCATGTTTGGCATGAATAAGTTGCCCCTCTCTTTTGTGACACTGACAAATAGAGCTCTGTGCTTGAAAAGGAGATTTATCTTTGATGGGTAATGAATTCAAAGTCATGGAAATGAATGTGCTCTTTGAGGTGCAGAGGGCTTTAACTGAACTCATATTATCTCCCTCTGACAAACACATGAGACAGAGCTGTCACATGGTGCCAGACCTTCAACCTAATTGGACGAGAGGACTGGGTGGCTCTCCTCTTACCTCAGAGCTCCACTGTCATTGGTTCTGGTGTGATTGGGATCCCATGTGCTCATGTTGCCCGCAGGTCACTTCACCATTTTGATACAGCAGCTTTGTAGCTAAGCAAATTCCACCTGTAGCAGAGATCCTTTGCAACAACTCCCTTACTTTGAGACTAGGCTCAAAACAGCTTATTTCAAACCTTCGTCCACACAAATATCTACATGAAATGGAGGTCCATCCTCAGATTCCTTGAAGCTAAGGAGCAGCAGGTTTGCCTGTCTGCTGTTGCTCCAGTCAACACTATCCCTGGTGCTGGGAACTCCTGCAGGGAAGGACAAGCTGGACACATGGCTATTTAACCAGTCTCTTTGTGCAGAACCTTTGTGTTTTTATGATGGTCGCCGTATTCAAGATGTGCACAAACCCATTTCTGCTCAATTGCTCCCAGCGGCAGTCCCAAATAGATTTAGCCATGATACTCTGTGAGGGGAGATTGGGAGCAAAAGAGAGAGCGAGGGGGAAGAGAGGTAGGGGAAGAGGGAGGAGTGAGAGAATGAAATGGAGGGAGAGGGAGACAGAATGAGAAAAGAGGCAAGGGGTACAGAAATAGCCTGAGAATGAGCCAGTGTAGGCAGGATTTTTTGAGCTCGGTTAAGACGAGCTTTGAATGTATTTGAATCACTGGGTCTTGATCTGCCATCAGCCTATTTTTATTAGCTGCTTGACAGTGCAGTTAGTGTTTGGATTCCAACCAGAGTCTGTTTTATTCAGAGGTTCTCTTCAGCTAAGGTTTTATTTGAGGATTCCCTGCACGTCTCTGCCTCCTCCCACTACTCTCTTTAATGCCTTTCCAAGTTTTCTTTTAGTTTTTTAACTGGGCAATTTCAGTGTCACTGGTCACAAATTAGGAAACAAACACGATGGCAATTAGAAATGCTTATCTAGCACCTCTCCTCCTCCTTTTTATTTTTATCGTGTGATTCTTCATCCTAATGTCTTCAGAGAATGGAGCAGATATTCAAATGAGTTCCTTTATTATGAGCATTATTGAAGCCAAGCTTTGACGTCGCTCAAACTCTTAATTGAAAAGAACTGTATCATATCCTCTTGAGTGGTGTGTATCATATCCCTGCTCCACCCCCTGAGCGCTAGGTGGGGTTATCTTCAGCTCATTTATGCCACACTTAATTTGGCCTCGATTGTAACGTCCAGAATGAAATGACAGGGCATTATCCCCACTGCGCCTGTGTCTAAGCACCAGGGCTAGATGATGGCGGCTCGTTGTGGGTATCAGAGGGGCAGCCCTTCCCTCATCAGGTGGAAACCCCATCACTGATCCTACACTACTGGAACCCTCTCTGCCAGACATAGCCTTTGAAAACAAGCATAGACCAACACATTTATTTACAACAAGCCCGCAACCGAATGCTTCCCGAGAAGCAAGAGGTCCCTCTCTTCTGCTGCCGCTGTCGACAGAGGGGTCTTTGCACAATTTTCAGTTAAGCATCCCTCATTACTGCCAGACATGAAAAGCACATGGTGTGGATTTGTCATAATTAAACCAGGGCTTGGCTTGGCATCTGAAGAAGATGCAATAAAGACAGTGGTTTATTTAGGATAAACTCCCGAGCCCCTGGGTGCTAGGAGGGAACCACCACACTCTAAATCTAGTTGCCAGAACATATGAGGGGATAAAGTGGCTCTATTAAATTTGTTGACTCCAAAGATCCTCTCTGAGGCTGTAGCAGCGTATTGCATTTGTTGGCTGCTCCATCCCTGGTAGCCTTCTCCACTGCTGCTGCGATTGAATCAGACAGTACCCAGGTCCTCACTACTGCATGAGCTGAACACTATTGAATTGCTTGGCTTGTAGATCCACAATTCTAACTTCTTTAGACTATATTGAATTTACCATCCTGGACGATCAATAATACTAAGTTTTGCAGACGGTATTGAACACTATAGCTTCACACATCTACTGGCTGCTTGGTTTCTTCCAGATTGCTTTTGAATCTGCAGACTGTCACGCACAAATGAGCATATGCTGGGGCTTCCTTTAAAATGAGGAGCATAAAAAGCCATTTGAATAGTGCCGACTGGGCCATATAGTAAAACACAGGGAGCTTTCGATTGCATAGTCAGATCAAGATTGAAAAGAAATCTGTTCCAACCCGGGCAAGGTGGTGAAGATAGTATCAAATTCTCTACATGCAGGGCTGTTGCACTGCAAATGTACAGGAACCTGGAGGAGTGGCCTTTTATACTAAAAGGCTTGCATGTAGAGAACAAGTGATTATTCAAGAATTTTCATTTTCCTAACATATAAAGTTTGATAAAAGATCCCCCCAGTGCTGTTTAAATATGTGAACCAGCTTCATGCTACAGTCGGACTCTGGCTGAGAGAAAGGACAGCAGAACCTCTGTACATAGCTGTGGCACTCAGTGCATTGAGATTCACCATCGGCCTCCTGGGCAATGAAAGGCCTAATAAATAAATCCATCAGAGTGTCTGTGCTCTTTCTCTCTCTCTCTCTCTCTCTCTCTCTCTCTCTCTCTCTCTCTCTCTCTCTCTCTCTCTCTCTCTCTCTCTCTCTCTCTCTCTCTCTCTCTCTCTCTCTCTCTCTCTCTCTCTCTCTCTCTCTCTCTCTCTATGGGTCTGGGATGCAGTCAGGCCCGGACGTGCCCATGCAGTCTCCGGGCACACAGAGAGAAGGGATGCCATCGCTCGCAGGCCTGATGAATGGGTGGCACGCCGCTCCCTGACAGAGACGAATGTGACGGCCCCCATCCTGCCGAAGGGGGGCGTTGCCAAACCACTGAGGGCTGCTCATGTGACGCTGACCGCCTCCCCCTCCTAGTTGCACCCCCCGCTGGCTGAGCCCAAGGCGATAGATAGACCGGAGAAGGGATAGCTGGAGGAGGAGGAAAAAGAGAGAGGGAGATCAGAGTAGCCTGACAACCCACTGATGTCTGTTCTCTCCAAACTCAGGCCTCCTCCCCTCCTTCCTCCCCTCCTGTCTCCCCCTCCCTCCCTGCCTTCCCCAAACACAGGCAGAGACATCAGACTCTATAGAACCTGCAGTAGTTGCATAAGATAAGATTACACTTTATTAATCACATTTGGCCATGATATTATTTGGCATGATAATAAACAATGTTTTGAACATGAATAGCTGAACACCTCCAACATCCCAGCTCATGACAGCTCTTTCCTGCTAGTTTACAACCTAAACACATTCGTCATTCATCAAGAAAGGTCCTAGAGCCGGGACAAAGCGATGAGGTAACTCACTGTAAATGATCACAAAGAGGCCTAGAGGTTTGGTCGTTAGCCAGTTAGCCAGACCTGACAGAGGAGGACATTAAAAACGGATGATTATGTAATATTGTGTTATAATCCTGAGGTTTGCTTCTGGGGACCCACTGCAGCAGCTGATTGGTTAGACTGTTTGCTAACTGCAGATCTCAGCCCACTGGGTCAATGGATGCTCTTACTCATTATACCCCAAAGTAGTATTAACGAGCTATGTGAGGACACAACATTAGACTTTGTAATTGGGATGTTATTGCACGAGGGATGCTGTGTACATTAACAGGACAGTAAAGGTGAGCACGGGAAACCTTTCACAATCTTAATCTCCCGAAACACGCTGGTCTGGAGTAATCTTTTCAGAACCTGAGGGCGAAGAGATCGGTTAACTATGGCCTCCGTGCAAAACATGGAGGAGCACGTCAATGGAAAACTGAGATGATTAAAAGGCTTTCACTGTTAACAGAAAAGAGGGGATCGGTTTCTATGGTCCTCTCTGCTTTTCATGGCCAGTCCTGTCGACAGGCCTGTGTTTCAGCCTGAACAGAGCAGCCACTTGCCTATTAATAGACTATTGAGTAGTATTGATCCTTGGCTCGCGTGACACATGAGATACAATGAGCCATAGATCCCAAGTGAAGAGCCATGTCTTTCTTTTCACTTTACCACAATTGCATATCATTATAGGACTGTGAAGATCATTCAAAGACAGCACCCTCTTCTCCATGTCGCTGGCCAGAGGTGCACTCGCACTCAGGACAAATGCTGACTGTAATTTGGAAACTTTTGTCATAAACACAAAGGCTGTTGATCCAATTACCACAATGGAGACTTGTTAACTTGGTGAAGCGCTAACAATTTCTCTGTAGAATATGGCACAAGCTTACAGAACAACCAGTGGTGAGGACTAGCCTGAAGGAACACACTTTCTGTTTGGTATAACTCAAAAGGCATCTCTACAATTACAAATGAATTACAGTGATAATGATGAGGAGAAGGGCGTTATATCAATAACACCTCTAATGGTCAATTCCAAAAGGCTGTCTTCTTGCTGCTAGATGTCGTGTAATGGATAAGGTGTCTGTTTAGAAGGGGCTTCCTCATCTCCAAACGAGGGAACACAACTCAAACAGCCAAATTAAAACCTGAATAATAGATGAGAGATGCTGGGATGAGAGAGAAGTGGAGACAGTTGTAATTTCTGCCGTTGCAAAAAAGCAGAAAGCGTGTAATTGTTCAGGGTTTATAAGGGCACTGGAGAGGGATGGAAACAGAAGGAGACATATATCCCACTGAGACACTCACCTTTACCTGGGGAACATACACTCTCCATTATGCTGGATGACACTGGCGGAAATACCAACAAAACATGAGAACCATCCACTAGTTGTTATTGAGGATTGTGTATTTCTGTAAAACAGTGTCTGGTATCCTCGAGCTAGACCCTCTCCAGAAGCAGGCAGTCCCATAATGATTTGATTCTTGAATTCAACAGTAGGATTGGGAGGTTTATTTTGGTGATGTTGTGTCTGGATGCTACAGCATGCTAACTAGACGGCCTGGTGACGAAAGGTCCATGGAGCATTCCTCCCTTTCTGCACTTCAAAGAGAAGCTGTCTGACAAACATGTTCTACACAACCTCCTCTTTCCCAGAAGGCTCGGCGCCTGGCCCTGCAGGGACTGCAGCACACGGCCCAGTCATGAGTGTTGGATCCCAACCTCTGAGACCTGCTCGCCTGGAGAGCAGAGGCTTCCAGCAGCCAGCCCTCAGAGGACTCCGCAGTGTACATCTCCCGTAGTCATTTCAGAACTTCAACAGTACGATAGTGTTACTTGCTTCAACAAATTCCAGCATCGCACTGGATTGTTTGCTTACATGTCAAGTACTGTACAGAATGGCATCATTGTCAGAATAGGAATGAGCGAGGGATTGTTAGCCAGCCTGGTTTCACAGCTCTCTCTGTGGCTGCTGTCTGAGAGAAGCTTCTCTGCAGAGTTGCCAGTAGGGTGATGAGATGACTGACGGCCTGGCCATCACACAAGAGGCTCTCCAGTGGAGTGGTCAGGCTGTTACCAGCCTGCTGAGCGGTGAGTGGAGTACCTCCACCACCTGGGTCTCTGATTGCTGCCTGAGCGGGTGCTAGGCTGCTCTCCATCTGGTCCTCCCTCACCAGCTCACTGTCTCTGGCCAGGGTGGGCTGCTGAAGCCCTTTCTCCACGCTGGCTAGTGGAGATGCTAACCTTGTCTTTGAAGAAGGCCGATTTCCTGCCTCTCATGTTGTTGTTGCAGAGCTGGTCCAGAGATGCGTTCCTAGTCCCTGGCATGGAGAGACATGGTCACACATAGAAAAACAGAGCACAGTGTATTTACCTTGCAACTGGGCTATTTTACATAAACAAGAGCAACGTGACCAACCACGATTCAGCTCAGGAGACTTTGAACCAGACCTTGAGAGTTGGCAGGAAAGTACTCCGGTTTGTTGCCTTATGTCAAATGTATTGTTATGTATTTATATATGACACACATCCACTTTATGTTTCCATACGGTTAGTAGATAGATAACATGTCATTGCCAAATGGTGCATTGTCTCATTAAAGATTGAGGTCTGTTGGGACATCTTGAGGAGGAGAGGAGGCCTCTAACAAGGGATCTCAGTGGTGTCTTCCTGAGACACGCTGGCTGGCTGGCACACACACACACAGATGGACGGTGTGTCGAGGGAATCTCACACACACTGATCAGAGCCCCCCGCCATGCTGCAGGAGGAAATGGGACTGAACGAGAGGGGGAAGAGCGGGAGAAGGAGTTAATCACTGCGCTAATGCTGCACTTCATCATCGTTTCCTGAGCCGGTGTGCACCCCGTCGCCGCCGCCGCCACCGCAACCGTCGCCACAGCGTCCCCTACCTGCTGGTGAAGTCACGTGGTGCCGACACAGACAGTCAATGGGCAATGTTTTTCGAAAAGGCACACGCGAAGGACAAGAAGAGAGGTGAAGCTATTGGTCCTTGAAGGTGAATGAAGAGACGGTCATTGGAGTATGGATTCAACCCGAGTGCGGCGTGCGAAGGCTTTTAGTATTCTCAGTCGGGTCTCGCAGCCGCTTGTGCTTTGTGTGTATCTTTGCATAGGCCCACATGTGGTGTTTTGGCCCTGTTTTATTAGTAGCGTGTGTGCATGCGTGCATGTAGGACTCGTGCCGCGCACAGAGATGGATCTGGGGCCGGCGGTGAAGGTGAGTGAGTTTAAGCGCGCTCCTCCCCTGGGCTCTTGTTCCGCCGACAGTTACAAACAGGATCTCGGGGAGCTGGGTGCTGTGCTGCCGTGCATGGCCAGCCGTCAGCCCAGACCCAGAAATATGAGGCGGCGCGCGGCGCCCATAACTCAGCGTCTGACAGCCACGCCCGCCTCACTGCCCTGCCAGGCTCCCCCTCAGACCATTACAGCCTTGCACACACACGGTACTCTCCTCTATTGAATACTATACCAGCCATGTCTGGGCCCACCCTCTCTTTGGCAGAGGCAAACACCACACACTTATCGACACACACACACACACACACAAAGACGCATATACAACACGCATACAAACACCTGGAGATACTGTCTCTGTAGCTTTCGGTGTTCAGCATGCAGAGTTAATACCTGCTTTCATGGCTTTGTTCAGCCCCTGAATAGCTGGAACTTATGCTTGTCACCTCGCAATCGATGACAAATGGGCTTCAGAGAAATGCCACGTCACACTTTTGGTCATGCATCAGTGCTTGGTAATTCTCAGACACAGGTCTGTTTTCACATGACTTGTATTCCAGGGTGGTGTTGTTCAGAAGCATAACTGAGTGCTGCTCAATGGATGATTCTGCTGTGGTGCTGCTGGGTAGAGCTGCTTTCGCCTGTGTCTCTTCATACAGGCTGGACCCAACACTGGCCTGGTCACTGCTGCCTCTCTGCTCCAGACTCCTGGGACGCCTGGGAGTCCTTCCAATCTCCCCCACCCAGAGGAACAGTGGGCTGGGGCGGGGCGGAGCGTGTGACGGGGTGGCGTCTGTGTCTGGTGGCTGAGTGACAGCGTGGCAGACACATGACAGCATTGAGTTGTGATCAGAGCTCTGTGGAGGAGACGGTGTTGGCAGGTCTGGCTGGATGGATAGATGTCTGACGGTCTACACACACACACACACACACACGTAAACACACTCGCACATACACTAAAACACAAACATGCAAACACCCACTCACCCTCCTAGGCCCTCGCAAACATAAACACACACATCCACACATGAATGCTGGGTGGACCAACAGGGATGGAGCACGCTGCAATGACTCCATCTTTGGTTCCACCTCACCTCCCACTAATGGCCCTAATTAATTGATGAATGAGGTAAAATCAGAGACATCCTGGCACGTCTCAATTCAAGTATCCCCTCCCTGCCCCCCTCCCTGCCCCCCACCTCTCTCCCATCACCCCCCAAGTTGTTTTTCTTAATACGCAGTGCACCACACTCCCTCTGTGCTCATCTGCATAAGACCTTGGGATGAATGTTAACGATGTTTAATTAGACAAGAGGTGGGATGGATGGCTGGGTGGAGACAGTGTGTGGTCTGAATGGTTCTGCTCCCTGCTGAGGAGCGAGAACACGGGGGGCACACACACGCACACACACACATGCGCACACACACCTTAGGCTGATGTATCGAGTGGGTCTCACTATAAATGACCATCAAAGGGCCAAATGTACCTGACCTTACATCTGACCGAGTCATCCAGGCCCAGGCCAGTGGACATCCCCAGCCATATTTCATGATGATAAAAGGCGAGGAGTTCATTGTTAATGTGATATGAATTAAAGGTTTATGAATGCTGCATTAATGTTGGATATTATGTAGTGACGATGATCACCCCATCATATAAAGTCTTATTAACTAAACTTTTATTTCTTGCTAGATGGCTGTCTGGTACTTACTGTCAGGCGCAATTAATCTATAGAAACTCAAGCATTTATATTTGATACAGTCAAATTAATTTCAGCTTTCTTACCGTAGTTTCAGACTGTATTCCCTGAATGTAATATTGAGTTCAACAAGAATGCCATGAACACTGAATTAGGATAAAAATAAAAAATAAAATAAAAATCATTTGAAAGTGTCACATTTTTTTGTATTAGAAGAGAAATCAACATCTGAGGCAATTTAACAGCCCTGCAACCCTGGTGTGCTGGACAGAGGCCTGACCATATCCCACTCACAGAGACCTGTCCTCAGCCTGCTCCACACACACAGAGACCTGTCCTCAGCCTGCTCCACACACACAGAGGCCTGTCCTCAGCCTGCTCCACACACACAGAGACCTGTCCTCAGCCTGCTCCACACACAGAGACCTGTCCTCAGCCTGCTCCACACACACAGGGACCTGTCCTCAGCCTGCTCCACACACACAGAGACCTGTCCTCAGCCTGCTCCACACACACAGAGACCTGTCCTCAGCCTGCTCCACACACAGAGACCTGTCCTCAGCCTGCTCCACACACACAGAGACCTGTCCTCAGCCTGCTCCACACACACAGAGACCTGTCCTCAGCCTGCTCCACACACACAGAGACCTGTCCTCAGCCTGCTCCACACACACAGAGACCTGTCCTCAGCCTGCTCCACACACATAGACCTGTCCTCAGCCTGCTCCACACACTGAGACCTGTCCTCAGCCTGCTCCACACACTGAGACCTGTCCTCAGCCTGCTCCACACACTGAGACCTGTCCTCAGCCTGCTCCACACACTGAGACCTGTCCTCAGCCTACTCCACACACACTGAGACAGCCGCAAGGCCGTGCTGTGAAGGCAGAGCTAATCCAGCCAATGATCACTGTGTCATTTCAACAGCATATCCTGCGCAGCGATAAGGAAATGCAGATGTTCGTCTCCGCTCGCAGATCAGACGGCATTATCCGGGCTGCGCATTTCAGCCTGTCTGTCTCCACAGCTGGGTGGCTGAATGAGAAGCACACACACACACATTCTAGAGAGTCTGTCCCCTCCCGCCTCTCCTCAGGGTTGGGGCTTATCTTGTGGTCATGGCCAGACAGAGGCAGCGGTGAACACTGTGGATTAGCACCCTGCCTGAGGAAACACATTTGATACAGGGCCCTGAGGAGCGACACAGGCAGCGCGCGCACACACACACACACACATAAACACACATACACATAACCCTAGTTTAAGATCAATGGTTTTCTAAAGCTACCATCTAACACACAATGAAAGTCCTGTCTGCAAGTGTTAGGGTAAGAATTCTTTGATGAAAGAAAGTGTGTTTGTTGTCTTAAAAAGCTTCCCAGACAACATCACACTGGTTCTCCTTGTTTTAGGTATGCCGTTTTGAATTTAGACTCCTAATTAATACTGGGAGTAGAGAAAGTGTGTGTTCACCCCTGCTCTCTGCTGTTAGTGCCATTTGTTTGCTGGTGACCTCTGATTTCACAGTGCATTGAGTTCCTCCTGTTATGGACAAGAGGGTTTTTTGCTGACAACAGAAGAAACCTTATCTGTTAAATAAGTAATTCCCCAACTGCACAGTGAGTTTGCCAGCAGCGAAATATTGGGATTGCTGAAAAGGCAGCCACAGAAACACGCAAGGGAAAAGGACTAGTCCTACACTTTGTATCACCTTCTCAGGAAAACCACGCTCTCTATGAACAGGGCACATTTGACTGTGTTTGTTGCAAACCCAAGTTTGTATGTGTTTGTATGAGCGTGTGTGTGAGAGAGAGGACCACATTGCAGTGGGTTAAGTAGCAATACAATAGTACCTGGCCACCTGTCTGAAGGTCTGCGATTGAGCTCCTGATTGGTGTGATGGCTGGACTGGCTTTGAGGTGGGGACGGAGGATGGATGGGGGTAGGGATGGATGGAGGGATGCCGGGCGATGGATGTGCTGGCACCTAGTGTCGTGGGTTCTGCCTGAGTGCTGGAGAGCTCTCCAGTAACGTTGATGCATGGCCATGAATTATATTAGGCCTTGGCAGCTGTTCACTCTCAAATTCATCTCAGCAGTCATTGGGTTATTTATTTATTTACACCATTTGTCAAACGTGTTTTTACCATGCACAAAAACAAAAAAAAAAACATCTTAAAGGGAAATTAACAGGCAGATTTAGTATAGGGTTGAGAAAAGGTTGTCGGAATACGAGAGGCCATTGTGGCAGCAAGGTGTAAACCCACACACCGCTCTGATGGGGATCTTTGTTTTCCTGGTCAGAAGAAGGCACTGTGAACACCAGACTGATGTTCTCTGAAAGCATCCCAAGCACCTGACTGGGACCGCTGAATAACACCTCTCTCTGGCCCTGTCTCGGTGGCGCCCGGCGGAGATAGGACGCACGCTCTCATCCTTTTGTTCAACCCTGACATGGCTATTCGGACCCCTTTGTTCTGGGAGGAGAGCCCCATTCACAGCGCGCCCGGGGAACAAATTGAATCTGGTTGACAATTAATAGCCGTGCAGCATGTTTAATTAAGAGCATGTAGCCAGCGAGCGACGTGCTGGAGATAAACAGAGGAGAGCTGGAGAGAGCCACACCAGCCACACAAAGAAGCGTCCGTCTGCCTGATCGATCCACAGCCGTCTGGGGGAAAGGAGGCTTCACAAAGAGCACAGCACAGCACTGCTCTCCCTCTCTGTCTCGGTTTATCTCTCTCATTCACTGTGTCTCTCCCCTCTCTCTCGGTCTCTCTCTCTCTCTTGCTCTCTCTTTCTCTCTCTGTCTCCCTGTCTCACCGTTGCTCTCTCTTTCTCTCTCTGCCTCCCTCTCTGCTCCTCTCAATAGTACAAAGTTTTAGAGGGGAGAGAGATCTTAGACTGATAAGACACTGCAGATGGGCCGTGCAGACAGACAGACAGGGAGCAGGGGGTAGGACAGGTAACGCGGTGGCTCCACATAACCTCCTGAAAAGCTAGAGTCTCGCTGAGGCTTTTCATTAGGTGGTAACATACCTTTGATAGAGATGACCTTGATGATGATGATGATGATTAATGTGTTGGTTAGTCATTGATGCGAGTGCAGGCTGGGGTGGGTCTGGCCGTGTCATTGAGAAGGTAAACATGGAGAGTCAAGGGGAGCTGAGGCAGGGTTTCACTGTGTCTGTCTGTCTGTACGACTGTGACCTTCACACACCCACATTCCCGCTATTGTAACATGAACACAACGAGGCAGGGAGCCAACGGAGAG
The DNA here is from genome assembly GCF_963692335.1 of Osmerus eperlanus. Classification (NCBI taxonomy): domain Eukaryota; kingdom Metazoa; phylum Chordata; class Actinopteri; order Osmeriformes; family Osmeridae; genus Osmerus; species Osmerus eperlanus. Next base: position 14,637,329 of record NC_085021.1, read on the forward strand.
GCACGCAAAGTGTGTGTGAGTACGAGAGAGAGAGAGAGAGAGAGAGAGAGAGAGAGAGGGAGAGGGAGAGGGAGAGAGAGAGAGAGAGAGAGAGAGAGAGAGAGAGGAGAGAGAGAGAGAGAGAGAGAGAGAGAGAGAGAGAGAGAGAGGAGAGAGAGAGAGAGAGAGAGAGAGAGAGAGAGAGAGAGAGAGAGAGAGAGAGAGAGAGAGAGAGAGGGAGGGAGAGCGAGGGAGGGAGGGAGGGAGGGAGGGAGAGAGAGACAGAGGGAGAAGAGAGGATGACAGGCTCTCTTATAGGCCAACAATAGCTGGCCAGGCCAGCCGATATGCTGGACAGAGAGCCCAAACACACTTCAATTCAAGAGCGCCCTCCTCCACAACCAACAATCAAATCAGTCAATGTAATGGCTGAGAGAAAGAGAGAGACAGAGACCGTCGTATGTGTGTGTGTGTGTGTGTGTGTGTGTGGAAGAGATACAGATATAAACTCCAGCTGTAAGGCTGACAGACAAAGGGGGATCCCCTATGTTGACGAGCAGCTGTGAAAAAAGACAGTTTCTGTTGACTAATTGGCCTGGGCAGTTGTGGGTTAGCCATCCCTTTGGTGGAGTTGTGTGCTTGTCTTTCTTTCGTGTCTTCTCTCTCCGTCTCTGGAGTTGAGTGGCCGACTATCTGTAGAGGGTGTGCACACTTCATATACTCTATCTGTTCTCCAGTCATCCTGAGACTGAGCCTCTCTCTTTCTCTCTTTCTCTTTCTCCGTGGCTCTTGTTGAATAGGATATGTTTCAGGGATTTTTTTATACGGAGAACATCTTTTACTTTTTGTGTATCACAGTCAGTTCCTGTGGAATAACACATCTCCCCCTGTGTCTGAGTCTGGCTCCCTGTCTCTCTCCTGTCAGACCACTCTCCACTGTTAGCTTTCCAGCTCCCACCTCATGGATGGATTAGAAATGTGCTGATCTGAGCGAGAGGAACTTTCTTTAACCTCGCACCAACACAGGCATTGTATTGTATGTCTGTAAGATCAATGCTCATCCTTTACACACGCGTGTGTGCGCCGACGCACACACACACGCGTTCAAATGGAGGCGTTATTTCACCGAGAGCCCAGTAGGTAGTTTTAGGTGGAATCTCGGATTGAAAGTTAGAAATTGGTTTCACGCAAGGGTGCCCCAGTCATTTGCCGACTGAATAGTGGAACTCAGTGGATAATGCAGGCACTAATTGATTCTGGGGGGCTAAAATAAATAGTCTCGAGTTACATGAGACTCATGCCACTGATTTGGGTGTTTCGGGAGATGGGGGACCCTCTGCCCCTGGCTCCCTCCTAAGAAGAGGCCTTCAAATGAAGGCTGACATCCCTTGATTGATGCGAGGAGAGCGGTGACCTTATAGAGGCTACTGTCCCATCGGTTTTGACTGACATTGATGGTCTTTGACTCTCTGGAGGATCTGACATTTAAACATGTACCTCCAACATAAAGCCTCAACAATCCGCCTCTGGTACTTTGTTATCACAACCCATTCAATCATCATCCGCATTTATCGTCAGTAATGGAGAGCATACTTCTGAACTGCGCTCGGTCTCTTCAGAATTCAAGACAGAAAGTCAAACTGTTGGTGAGTCATGCCCCTGTCTACAGTAGCTCCGCCAGATGATTGAGATGCACCTCTCCTCCACAAAGTTTGACAGAGGTTCCCGGAGTTTGGCTCGGAGGCCGTCGAGGAGGGGAGTTGTGTCGAGGAGAAAAGTACAGCCTGGAACAGCCTGGCGTCTGGCTGCTGGGGGGCGGAGGAAGGTCGGCGTCATGGCGGCTTGTACGTCCACGCTTCGTTCTCCTTGGTCGGTCTGTCAGCGGGGGGACGGACACCCTGCGGCACTCATGATGAAGAGGACGTGGCGTGTGAGCGCCAGAGGTCAGACCGCCACGGGGTGCCAGGAAGTGAACCTGGCCGCGCCCCGCGGAGCCGTGCACGGCGTCGCGTGCTTACGACTAATGAAGCTCCACTCACCCTCGCCAGGACCAGACTCTCGCCCCACACTTCCCCGTTCCTCCTGCCGGTTGGAGATGGAGCGAGGGAGGAGGAGAACTCGGTGATGGAGAGGGTGACAGAGAGGGAGGAGGCTATAGAAAAGAAATGGAGACCAGAAGACGGATAGAAAAAGACCGGGAGAGAGAGAGAGGAAGAGAGTGTGTGTGTTTGAGAGAGAGATAGAGAGAGAGCGAGAGAGAGAGAGAGAGAGAGAGAGAGAGAGAGAGAGAGAGAGAAAGTGAGAGAGAGAGAGAGAGAGAGAGAGAGTGGGGTAATAGACTCATTACAGAATACACCTCTCTCAAGGGTAAAGCAGTAGGAGGTCCCGTATGGGATGTACATCAGATAGCTTAGGGAAGTCCATGGCTCCAACCACTGGGTCACACCACTGCCTAATTACGGATGACAGAGACAGATGCCTTTCATTCCATTCACTTTATGTCTCTTTCACATCTCTCACACAACGACAGACACACACCCACACTAACACACACACTAACACACACACACACACCCACACACACACACAGACATGTCAGATCCTAGATCCATTCCCATATAAACCCCTCTCCTCCTTCCTCCCAGTTTAACGCCCGCTTGATCATCCCACACTCTGTCTCTTTCTCCTCCTCCTCTCATTCTCGTTCCTCCACTCAATCTGTCTGCCCTCAGCTCTGGTCTCCTCACTGTCGGTCTGATGGTTACATACACAGACAGCACACACACACACACACTTAACACACACACACACAGAGACACACAGTCACACACACACTTAGTGGGGGAGGGTGGGGGGCGTGTCCAGTAGTGGTGTGTCCACAGTGCTCTCACAAGTCTAAATGATGACATTCTCTCAAACAACAGTTCCATTTCCATCCCACACCGGCGTCATGGCACCAAAGCCAAAACAATCTCACCGAGTGCCAACTCCTTCTCTCTCCAGTCGCCTGTTGTCCTCCCCTCCTCATCTCCTACCTGTGGGACCAGCAGTCTATCCAGCCACCATTTTGTCTTGCTCCTGCTCCAGAGTGCGGGGGGCCTGCCACGGTAAACAAACTGAAAGCAGGCCTCTGTAGCATTGATCGCGGGCGCAGGGAGGCATGCAGCGGTGAGAAGAGCAGTCTTCCCAGGAGAGACGCTCCTCTCCCAGCCTCTCCTATAGAGGACCAGCATGTGAAGCAGAATGTGAAGAAAGGCATTGACCAGCAACTGGAAAACATCTAAGCCATTCTGGATCAATGCAGAATTGATCCCTGTTCTATGTATAATGTAGACTTGTGGGCGCCCAAGCTGCTCCTCTGCCCCCACCCTCTCCTGCTGAATGGGGGGGGGGGGGGTGCACTGGACTTCGGGATGGCCACGCAGGTGAAACAGCCCGAGGTGTGTGTTTAAACTTACAGTAAGGCCTTTATAGATGAGCTGAACTTGTCTGTCCAGAAGCCAGGGGAGATGCAAGAGAGTGCATACCTCATTCCACCTGTGGCTGCCTTGTGTAGCTCACCTGTCATGGCGCTCATCACGCCGTGTTATCTGGGCAGAAGCTACAGCGGGTGAGTCCTCAGAACCGGTCAGAACGTGGACGTGAGTGGGGTGGGGGTGGGGGTGGGCAAAGAGCATCACTGGTAGTGTAGAAGAAGCAGAGCAGTAAGCAGAGTTCACCCAGGACTGATCACTCAGGCCGGGATGCCAGCGTCGTCGTCCCCGGGCATCTCCCGAGCAGCAGGCATTCCCGAGGAAGCCCCATGCAGAGCTTAATGAGCGACGGCATGCTGAGAGAGGCCATCTTTACACCCTGCTCAGGGACCCCGTACAGCAGTCCTGCTTCTCTCCAGCAGATGCCAAGTACAGCCGTCAACAGCTCCATACACTATTGTTACACCTCTCCCTCCATCCCTCCATCCCTCTTCCCTCTATCTCCATCCCTCATCCTCCTCTTCCCATCTCTCCATCCCTCTCCCTCCAGTCACTCATCGCTCTCTCTCCCTCCCTATAGTGGTATCGTTGTCTCTGTCTGAGCTGGAGGTTACACCGCCTAGAATCCTCCATCCTCTCTATCCACCTGTGTTTAAAGGAGTAACATGGCCGTGTGAGATTATATGGATAGCACCATACTGTATATATTTATTGGGAGGACATTAAGGATTCATGAAGTGAAAACACAAAAAAAACAAGCACAACGATTCAGTTAGGGGGCTGCACTTCGCTAGGATCGAACTGAAGCCCAGTTTTTAATCACAAGACCTTCACAGTTGTCCTGTTTCAAATGCATTTGTCTTCGGCACAGTCATACTTTATCTTCTCTCACTTCTTTTTCGATTATTCCCACCTTTTTCCCCCTCTCCTCTTTAGCTCAATTTTCTTCCCTCCCTGTCACTGGTGTCTAATTCCACCTGACAGTGTCTTGTGGAGTCCCAGGGTGGTGATGTGCAGGCTAGCCCCCCCTTCCTGTTCCCATCCATTTGCTCCTGGCCCAGAGCAGGTCAGGTTCCTGGGCCTGCCCCTGGAGGAAATATCAGATGGCCTGTCTCTGTGAGGGCTGGGATCGCTGGTGAGCTGGGTGCTCATGAAGGCTCCTCTCTCCATATCCCTCCTCCCCAGCCCCTCTCACCCATTCTTCTCCACTTCCTGCTTTCAAGTGCAGGCCAAGGTCAGCACTTTGAGGAAGCCCCCCCCCACCCCCCCTCCCCCAGAAGGCTGGCTGCAGGGCGCTTTGTCCTCTGCCCTGCTCTAACCTGGCTCACAAGCCTCCCAGGGTTTTTCTTCTCCTTGCTCCATCATATTCATTTCATTAGGCAGAGGCTTTTACTGCAATCAATACCTTTACTAAAGTTGTTTGTTTCTGATAGCTGTGCGTTTACATAACTTTTCATTAGCGCCATACGGCCCCAACACTAACGGGAATACTACTGTAGTGTTACTGGGTACAATTATCCATAGTTGTTGATTGTGGAATCCCTTTGTGAATAGATGATGCGAGCCCGTATTAAGGGAATACAGCACCAGTGTCTGTAGTGTCAGTAGAACTGTGTCATAGCAGATGTTTGAGCTTCTGAAACTACGATTAGACAGTCACACAACGGCAAAATCCCTTTTGTATTCAAATAGTCGAGCGGGGCGTGCGTGCCTCACACATCCCTCCCCCAGGCACCATCACCCCGTCCATCTCTGTCTCTGTCAGATCAAATACTGGGAGCAAGCAGGAGAGAGAGAGAGAGAGAGAGAGAGAGAGAAGAGAGAAGAGAGAGAGAGAGAGAGAGAGAGAGAGAGCGAGAGAGAGAGAGAGAGGGAGAGAGAGAGGAAAAAATCAAGAGGGGGGGTGGTGGTGGGGGGGGAACATTATGGATGGTGTTTAGAGACAGGTGTCTGATGTGCCCTGAGATAATGCCAAAAGACTTGTATCTCTCCTTTTAATGGAACGGCGACAGTTGTTTGGAGTGATCAGGACTGTCATCCCACACGCTGGAGCGTTGATCCTCTCAGCGCGGCTCTTCGCTCTCATAAATCAAGGCACCTGGAGCAGGAGAGGAGCAGCCCCACACAGCCCCGGCTCTGGGCCAGGTCCGGGGCCATGGGGCCAGCCTGTCAAGGGCTCGTATGGAGACAGTACAGGGCAACACAATGTGTGAAGGCCTAATAGTTGCTGTCAGATCAACTCCACAAAGAGATGTCCCCGTCTCCCAAATAGTCATTACACCTGATTCTGAGACAACCAAAGATGGCTTTGAGGGGTGGGAAGGTGTTGAGGGGGGGGGGGGGGGGGGGGTCAAACGATGTTTATTTCCTGAGTGCTGTCTGTGGCAGCCTCTTTGCCTGGTGCCAAGAACGGAATGGGGTGAATATGTTAGTGTCATCTCCCATTTCAAATAGGCAGACATTTCAAAAGCTGATTCTCTCTGGAGAAAATGTTGCACTTCCACAGTGAAAATATCATCTGAGAAGCGATACAGTAAAAGCCAGTCATCTCAAAATGAATTCTCTCTTTTTCGGAGGCTCTCACCTCAGTGTTTAGGAGAGCCAGACACCACTGCCTACTGGGGGGGGGGGGGGGGGGTGGCGGTGGGGGGGGAGACAGGTGGTGGGAGAAGGAGGGGAGAGAGACTCGCTTGATGAGTGTAGGAATGACACTTCATAAGGAGCAAGTTAATGATATGCCAGGATGAGACAGGTAGCAGTAATCAGATTCTCTGATTGTAACACAGCCTTATCAGGAGACTGGAGAGGAGGACATACACACACACACACTCACACACTCACACCTAGATGGCTGTGTCATGTTGCAGAGCGGGCGGCTGTACTACCGGCGGGTGTCACGGCTTTGGGGAGACAAAGGAGACAAATGAGATTGCTGGTACCCTGCAAACAGCTCCAGGTTGCTTGCCTCCGGAGAATGAAGGGGCCTCTTTGCATCCGTCGTGTCAATTAGAGTGGCTAGTACTCATACTCAGGCTGTTTCCCATCTAGTTTACATTGATTTGAGGTGTTTACCTTGCGCTCTGAAGGCACTTTACCTTTCCCTCAGTCGGATAGAGTCAAGCAGGTCTTTTTCTGCCGCTAGTTAAAGCCCCAGCTCTGGAGGGGAGGGCTGTGAGGCAGGTAAGTGTAGACTCCTGACAGCCTTGTGGGACTGAGGTGGAGACTCACTGTACTGTACCATAATAAGAAGCCCCTCCTGATGCTTCCTGTGTGTGGGAGTCGGGGCAGCAGACAGTGAAGTCAGCAGATAGAGTCCCGAGCCTGTTGACACCTGCTGGCTTGACTTTGATGCACCATCAGCGATCAGCACTGTGCTCGGGCGCTCCGCTCCGCTCGGCCCACAGCCGCGTTCAGTCAACCTGAACGCACACTAGCCTCTCATTACAGCGCCCAAACTAACTTTGTCTCTCTGCAGCTGTTTAACGGCCGCACGGCTGTTTTTGTTTGTTTTCTCGCCGTAAGATTATTGCACCTTTATGGTTGATCGGGGGGTTGGAATGATCCCTGGCATCTGTTCAGAGAGGGGTGGGGGGTGGTGGTGGTGAGGGATGGGGGGGAGTGGGGTGGGGCAGAGAGAGGGAGCGTGAGCGAGGTAGAATCTCCACTTGTCTTTTATTAACCGGACCAATCGGGCATTGGTGCTGGTGCTTGTGCTGGCCTGTGGACTTTTAAGACGAGAGTGATGGAGAGGGCTGTGTGCTAATAAGCACAGAGGTTATAGCGAGAGGTTACTCATGTACATTCATTCCTCCCAAAATGAGCTTGCTGCCTCCGCCGCTGTTGGAGCAAGGGAATTAATCCAGTCACTGCACCTTTATTGTAATTTAGGCCTACTTCCAGCTTCATGCTGAAAAGTTACTTTTTTAAGACCGCTGGTGGTATACGGCAAGCTTATGTTTTTCATTCTTTTTGTACAGTATAGCCTGTTTTTCTGCCATACATCTTTGTGGGCCATATGTGAATATTGAACTACAAAGTATACTTGGTGCCAGCGTCTTAGCTGACACAGTGAGTGTAACACTTTCTCTGTTTTCCGTGTGATCCATATGCTTTTTTCTTCACTGGTTGTTCTCCGGAGTAGAAGGTTTTGGCTCATTCACTCAACAAAGCTGTGCTCTGTGGGTGTTGATATTCCTCATTTTATTGTGGATATTTGCTGAGCCAAAAAAGGCCTGCCTCCTGAAGTTCTAAAAGAGAACAGGAGCAGCCCTCATCTCCTCTTGACAGCCTCCTCCCTCCCCAGCCTCCCCAGCCTCCACCCACTTCATTCAGACTCCGTCTTGTCACGCCGTGGCCGCCTCCGGTCGTTATGGCAGACGAACAGGAAGTTAATCAACGCTGCATTATCTCCCATCCTGCACCTGGAGGCGAGGGTGCCAGTCATGCTACCCCCACCCCAGCGGGACCCCTGCCAGCCTGGGAGCCCCTTGCGCCCCGGTGCCCCCGGAGGCCCCTCGGGCTGCCAGTGTGTGCCAGGGCACACTGGTGACATAGAGCCAGGGGAGCCCGCTGCTAGCCACAGATTTACTATGGTGGCCATGTGCATGTGTGTGTATATGTGTGTGTGTGAGAGAGAGAAAGACAGACAGAGAAAGAGAGAGAGAGAGAGAGAGAGAGAGAGAGAGAGAGAGAGAGAGAGAGAGAGAGAGAGAGAGAGAGAGAGAGAGAGAGAGAGAGAGAGAGAGAGAGAGAGAGAGAGAGAGAGAGAGAGAGAGAGAGAGAGAGAGAGCAAGGAGATTTATGGGTCTGATTGTACCTCTTATTGCTGCTATTTTAGTCCAGGCTGACATTATTGCTGTTGACATTATTGCCCCATGTGGACAAAAAAAGTAACAACACGTTGGTAGACCTACAGCACTACAGGCATACACTCGATTTATTGACACAAACTCACACACACACACATTTAGAAATACTAACATACCAATATGTGCACACACAAATACAAGTCTGTAGATGTTGAAAAGATGATATTATTGGGGCAGACGTCTCCAGGTCTGTCTCTGCCTCCCCGTCTAGCTCGGTGTGACTGTCAGCAGCTGACAAATGCTCCGGCTGAGGAAGGAATTGCTGCCTGTCACTGGTAATCATTAGGTTGTCTGGCAGCATCCAAAGTGCTTTTATTTCTGTCCATTGGTTTGGTGGGAAAATAGGAGGGTAAGGTCTAGCCTGCCTTACCCCAGTGGGAGAATGACGCAGGAAGCAGCACGGTCAATGACAACCGTGTCTGCAGTAAGCTGTCCCTATCTACTTCAGGGTCTGGAAACTAGTGTCTATGTTTACACGGTAGTCCATGGCCTCTCTGTGTACGCTGGTGCTCTGAGCACGATGTGTCAGTTGCTCTGTGAGCGAGGCGTGGCTACGATTTGCAGGTTAAAGACGGGATTTGGTCCGTGCAGGAGTGTCAAGGTCAGATCAAAGAGACTTTGGGGAGGATCGGAGCGAAAATGTTAAAAGCCGATCATGCCGAAACATCGAGGTGTCAGTCTTCCTGAGAGCACCTTGAAGTGTTCTGAGGAGAACTTGATCAAAGCGTGCTTAACAAAGATGGTCTCAGAAGATGGTCTGACCTCAGCTGCATGAGGTAGTCCGTCTCAGTGCTGCTTCTTCACCTGCCTCCAAGCCTAGCTCTGCCCCCTCATACCCCCCCATACCCCCTCATACCCCCTCATACCCCCTCATACCCCCCCATACCCCCTCATACCCCCCCATACCCCCTCATACCCCCCCATACCCCCTCATACCCCCCCATACCCCCTCATACCCCCCCATACCCCCTCATACCCCCTCATACCCCCCCCCCCCCCCGCCCAACACACCCTCCACACGTCTCCTCTGTGTTTGTGCCACTTGTTTGACTGTCTGAATATCAATGAAGCCGTCTCACCCGCGTATTAGAACCAGCACCACACCGTGATTAAAGATGACATATCTAAGCCTCTCTCTTTGCTCTCTCATCTCTCCCCTCCTCTCCTCTGCCCCTCTCTCTCTCTCTCTTTGTTTCACAGGAGATTGCAGCCTACTTGATAACGTTTGAAAAGCATGAGGAATGGCTAACGACATCCCCTAAAACAAGGTAAGTGAGACACTTCCTGTGGAAAGAGCCCAAACAAGATAAGTTCACGGAGAAGTGTGTGAAAAAACGAACCTCCACAACCTCGACATTTTCAATAAGAGGTATTTTGGCAGGCAGTTTGCAGCAGTCCCTAAAGTACAGCTCAGCCTCGCACAACCCTCCCGATCAGGGTGAGATGTTTGATATTACTAGCTGCTGATGGCAGTTTGAGAAAACTTTCTTCACCTTTCAGACAGGCAAAGGGATATGAGTGTTGACTAATAATTGCTTTAAGTGAGCCAATTAACACAACATGCACTGCTGTGGTCTCTGCTGTGTGAATGAGATGCTAATGTGTTGGTATCAGTCTGCACATTCACAACCACTGGAGACCAGGGTGTGCTCTCGCATGGGAATGGGAATGTCATTAAGATATAGCCTGAAATAACTCACAAATCTTTGAGTTTTGTTATTCACTTATATAGCCCTGGGTTGTGTCAAACAAGAACACAGACAGACATGTCTAATCAACTTGTGTTCCTCTCTGGCTGGTGAAATAGAACGTCAAAAGTATTCTGATGTCATTTCCAGGTTGACAGTTTTGAGCTCTCATACTGTGTATCTGGCTGTGAGTTCGATTACCTTCCCATCTCTGACACTGTCAGCTCTTTGTTTGTTTAGCTTTGTCTAATCTCACAGTGCTGGACAGCTCTGGGATTGACTTTTCTGGCCTGCCTCAGACTATATGTCCACCTTGCCATCACAATCTCACACTTTGTAACTGGACAGAATGAAAACAGTCTGCTTACACACATACACACGCACACACACACCCACATACACACACACACACATACACACACACACACACACACACACACACACACATAAGCACATACACATACACATGCGTTCTAGCACACACACACATATCCACTCTGTGTTGTGTATCCTCCTCTCTCTTTTTGCACCATCTTTTGTGTTAACAGTACTCATCCATGTGTAATGTACCTAGGGCAATCTGACACAGAGCCCATCCCTCTCCTCTCTTCTTCTTTCCTCTCCTCTTCCTGCCTGGGACTTTAATAATGGCTCCACATAAAGACTGCCAATTATAAGCCGTTTCTCAGTGTAATTGTGGAAAGTGGCCCAGAGACTGCCCTTTGCCTCTTTTTTTATCATGAAGAACCCTTTCCCTCTTTACCCCCAAAAAGGAAATTCCACAAACCAGCTCCCTATGTCGTAAGATACGGGTTGCATATTTGACATTAGGCACTGTGTTATTACTCTCTCCAGGAACAAGCGATACTGCCGGCCCTGTTATCTGGTTAAAGTAGAATAAATGAAATGAAAAATTCGAAATTAAGTCCCAGCATTAGGGTGCTCCAAGAGAACAGAAGCATTACCACAGGGCCTGATAGAACCCTGCTATGAATGGCTCTTGAATTAGTCTTCTTTACTCATACTGCAAGACCTGGCTCATCACCCAGCTAGTTGAAGTGGCCATGGTCACATCCTGCTCATGATCCTTTTCTGGCTGTGGTTGGCTCTAGTGGACATCCTGGAGTATCAGTGGCTGTCACCTGTCAGTCTGTCCCAGCTCCCCAGGGTCCTAGAGCCCAGTGGTCGACCTGCTGTCATGATCCATGTGTGTTTGCTGCTGCCTCAGTGGACATGGCACTGAGCGATGGGCCCGGCAGCCCCTCAGAGCAGTGGACAGGAGCAGAGCTGCACTTCACATGGATGAGAGGAGCCCTTATTGCTGCTGCGTTTATGGGAGGCAGGAAGGATGTGTGTTTGTGTATGTTCATGTCTGTGTGTGTGTGTGTGTGTGTGTGTGTGTGTGTGTACTTAAAAGGAAATTGTGAGAGAGTAGTTGTGAAGTGTTGAGCATAAAGTGTAGTGATGGATGGAGGGAAGGGGGCAGGATGTGTGTGTGTGTGTGTGTGTACTGTGTGTGTGTGTGTTTTTGTGTGTGTGATTGATGGAGTCTGATTGATGGCTGGCCTTTATGTGGATCTTTTGGCTCAAGGTCAGAGGTGAAAGGTCCCACAAGGGAGAGAACTGTGGTTATGGGCTACGCAGCAATTTGTCATTGCACACCTGGTGTGTGTACATGTATGTGAGTGTGTGTGCGTGCGTGAATGTATGTCTGGCTGTGTGTGTGTGTGGGTGTCATAGGCAGCAGGGTAAGCAGGGTAATTTTCCCCAGCCTGGAAGGCTCTCTGAGCGGGCTAGGGAGCAGAGATAAGTAGCAGGTCATGCATAGACAGCGAGTCTCTGCATGGCTGCACCACATGTGTGTGAGCACTCTGACACACACGGGTCGTAAACATGCGTGCAGGGCCGAAGGAGCTGACGCCAGCTGTTTGACCAAGGTGACACGCAACCCAGGACATGCCCTGAATAAAGATGACGCACTGTCAACAAGGAAGATTAGAAATTAGCCCAATCATGGATGTGCACACATGGATTCATTAGTGCCATTATGCACTCCCCGCGTCGGCCTATATTATCAATATCAGCGCCTTGTGTTTGGGTCAGCTCCTGTTAGTTTATCCTTCCAAAACCCCTGCCAGGGGAGCGGTGGATGATTGATATGGCCAGTCCTAGTAATACACATTCCCTTTCAGATAGGAAGTGCAACAGCGCTTAAAATCAATAGCAGCGCTCTCCCACTGACTGCTAGAACAGCACTACAGCTAATTCAGGCCGCACCTGTCAGAGACTGGAAAATCTTTCCCAACTCAGGCCTTACACTTTAATTTACACCCTCTGCCAGCCTGGCTTCCATTCCCATTAAAGGGAGAGCCTGGCATTATGGCTTTAATGAAGGCCACGGCCAGGGGGGTGATTTAAGATGGCCGTTACTGCACACCTCTCCTCTGTGAGGGGGGAACAGTCTTAAAGGGACAATTAGGATTTTCCCCTCCTATGTGAGTGCAGATGGCCATATTCATTCTTTCTTTTAACCTTTTAAAGAGCGGCTATCACTGGAGCCCTAGGACTGATGGAAGAAGGAATAGAAGGGAAGGGGAGAGGGAAAGGAGATAAGAGGAGAGGAAAGGAAAGGAAAGGAGAGGAGAGGAGATGAGAGGGATAGGAAAGGAGAGGGAAAGGAAAGGAGAGGAGAGGGGAAGGAAAGGAGAGGAGAGGAGAAGGGAAGGAAAAGAGAGGAGAGGGAAAGGAGAGGATAGATGAAGAGAGCGCACGGAAGGAGAAGAGGATGCTAACCAGCAGGGGTAGCACAGAAAGCCAGTCAGTCTAGATGACAATTGGACGGTTTAAAACCAACCTCCTACCGAGCGGCAGCCAATGGCCTGGCATCCCTGTCTGTCATGGAAGACAGTAATGAACCCTGGCGGTGCCTTTAGACTGGTTCGAGCCAGAGGAGGACAGGGGGTGGAGCTAGGTGCAGCTAGCTGATAGGCCTGCAGTGTTGTCTGCAAGGAGAGATGACCCACCTGAGTGTAGTGCAGCATCCTTCAAATGACATACATTAGTGTTTGGTGTCTGGCACAGTGAAACATGACTGTCTTCTTTTCAACTGGTTGGTTACGTGGATTGTGTCCGTTAACGACAGCCCATCACAAACACCAGCGGAGGCCAGAGTCCCAGTCCTGTTCTTTTGACCCTGATGTGTTGTGTTCCATTGTTTGTGTGTGTGTGTGTCCCTGAGTTACATTCCCTCCCTTGTTCCCCTCAGTAGTCAGTGTGAACAAACTTGGACTTATTATGGCTCCTAAAAGCTGTTGCTGGAGCAGAGGGCTGTGTCAGCTGTTCACCTCTGCTTCCAGACAAGCTCCGGACACACATACACACGTGCACACACACACACATGCCACTCTGTTATATTGAAACTATCAAGCAATAAGTAGTGTGCCTCAATGGGCCCAACAATGACAGTGAACCCAGATGCCCCTGTGTCCCAGCCCAATAGCCCTCTCTCCCCCTACTCCTCACACACACACACACACACACACATACACACCTACACACATACACACACACACACACACACACACAGTAGCAGCTCTCCAAAATGAAAGGCGGTCCCCTCAGACAACTTCCAAAGACAATGCTTTTATTAAAACCTACAGCAGCTCCGCCCCAGAGGCCCAGACACACCAACAACGCAGCAGCACTGAGAGGCCAGCACAATCTACTAATGACTGCTGCTTTGCTATTGTGTGCAGTCTTTGTGGGAATGTGTGTGTGTTTGGGTCTGTGTTTTCTTGTTCTTGCTTTAACGGGTGCGTTGTGTCCGTTAGTGTGTATGCTTCTGCATGCGTGTGTGTGTGTGTGTGAAGAACACGGGACTGTAGAAGGAGGATGTGCTTGTGCATCTGCTTGTGTGGAAGTATACATAAGCCCTGTATGAGCGTGCTCATGTGTCTGTGAAAATGTGTGCTGTTGTGCTTTGCATAAGTAATGAGATTTTAAATGTGTGTGCGTGTGTGTGGGTGGGGGGTTGGGTGGGCATGTTTGTATGTCTTTGTGAATCAGGTCCTTGTGTAAACTGATAGAAGAGCTGCCACTTGGTGTGTGTGTGTGTGTTTTTGCACGTGTGTGCTGGCGTGCATGTGTGCTTGTGTGGACATGTGATTGTATACACACATGCGAGTGCATGCCGGTGTGTGTGTGTGTGTGAGGCACATGTGTGTGTGAGGCTTATGTGTCTGAGAAGGGCGTCTGATGGTGTTTGGGCTTAATGCTTTGTGGCACTGGTTGGCTGGCAGTGGTTCAGAGGAGAGTAGAGAAGGACGAGAGGAGCAGAAGGTATAGAGGGAGAGAGAGTACGGAGAGTGCGGAAGGAGACAGACAGAGAGAGAGAGGAGGGGCAGGGGGAGAGGGAGGGGGGTTGAAGGGAAAGTGTTGCTTTTGAGACAACATAACAGTGGGTCAAACATTGGAAAAAAAATCCAATACAAGAAAGCCAACCTTGCATGCTGTTATTTTGAATAAAACATGAATTGAACTGATATATTTCAGCCACACATTTGGCATAGAAGTCCTGTATAACATGACTTCACTTTCCTTGCATATTCTTTTTGCCTTTCACTTTAAAAGCACCATCCAGGCTGTAAGTCAAGTTTAGTTTGTTCTGATGGGGCACCTTTTCCCTGGCTACTGCTTTCTGACTGGCCCTAGAGGACACTCTGTCCCTGGATGCCTCTGCCTAGCCTGGGCCCCACCAAGGACAGCCTGGTCCCGCTCTGCCCTGCCCACATGGGGCCCTCCGGCCTGGGGGACTAACCCTCCAGAGGCAGCCTAGAGGACAGGTTAGGGTACAGCCAAGTAGACAAAGAATGAGGGAGAGAAGTGAGCAAAGGAGAACATGAAAAATGGTGATTGGAGAGATTGTGAAGATGATGGAGTGAGAGCGCTTTAGAGAATGGAAACATGTCGATAAGAGAAGAGAGTGGACGAGATGGAGATGGGGAGTAATGATGGATGGAGTGAGGAGGAAGGAGAGAGGGAGGAAGATCCCACCAACAGAAAGAGGGCAGGAGAATCGGGGGGAACGGAGGAAGAATGAGCAGACAGTAAAATAGAGCAGGTAAACAGCAGATAGAGACAGAGTAAAGTGAGCGATGGATTCAATTGACAGATGGAGGGGAAAAAAGTCCTGTGGTTTTGAGAGGGAGGGAGGGAGAACGTAAACGGTCAATAGATGAGGGCTTGCACTGGGCCAAGCAGCTCAGCCTGCCAGCCAACCTGATAGTGCCTCTATGTTGTCCCCTGAAGTAATCACAGGGTGGGCCTGGGGAGGGCCAGGGAGCCTGCAGGGGACAGGGGGGCTGCAGGGGACAGGGGGGCTGCAGGGGACAGGGGGGCTGCAGGGGACAGGGAGCCTGCAGGGGGACAGGGGGCCTGCAGGGGGACAGGGGGCCTGCAGGGGACAGGGGGGCTGCAGGGGACAGGGGGCCTGCAGGGGCCAGGGAGCCTGCAGGGGGCCAGGGAGCCTGCAGGGGGCCAGGGAGCCTGCAGGGGGACAGGGGGCCTGCAGGGGGTCAGGGGGCCTGCAGGGGGACAGGGAGCCTGCAGGGGACAGGGGGCCTGCAGGGGACAGGGGGCCTGCAGGGGGACAGGGGGCCTGCAGGGGGACAGGGGGCCTGCAGGGGGCCTGCAGGGGGACAGGGGGCCTGCAGGGGGACAGGGGGCCTGCAGGGGACAGGGGGCCTGCAGGGGACAGGGGGCCTGCAGGGGGACAGGGGGCCTGCAGGGGGACAGGGGGCCTGCAGGGGGCCTGCAGGGGGACAGGGGGCCTGCAGGGGGACAGGGGGCCTGCAGGGGGACAGGGGGCCTGCAGGGGGACAGGGGGCCTGCAGGGGGCCTGCAGGGGGACAGGGGGCCTGCAGGGGGACAGGGGGCCTGCAGGGGGACAGGGGGCCTGCAGGGGGTCAGGGGGCCTGCAGGGGGACAGGGAGCCTGCAGGGGACAGGGGGCCTGCAGGGGGACAGGGGGCCTGCAGGGGACAGGGGGCCTGCAGGGGGACAGGGGGCCTGCAGGGGGACAGGGGGCCTGCAGGGGGCCAGGGGGCCTGCAGGGGGCCAGGGGGCCTGCAGGGGGACAGGGGGCCTGCAGGGGGACAGGGAGCCTGCAGGGGGACAGGGGGCCTGCAGGGGGACAGGGAGCCTGCAGGGGACAGGGGGCCTGCAGGGGGACAGGGAGCCTGCAGGGGACAGGGGGCCTGCAGGGGGACAGGGGGCCAAGGGATGGACAAAGGTCCTGGGTAGGGACAAGGTTGTTAAAGGAGAATAGACAGGGGACTTAATGAATGTTAGTTCTCATCCCAGCGGCTATATTTTACCTGGCTCATCACCTAAGGCCCCTCTTCATCAAATACAGCACACAGCCTTATTCTGTCCTCTGTGGGCTCTCGCTAACCACAACGGCTGCTACGAGGGCCATCTACAGCTGGATACACGATGGGTTTCTATTTGTTGCTCTTGACTGCCAGTGTAATTAATGCTTTCAATAACCATGTGCTGTACACATGTCAGTGAAGGTTAACCACAGTCAGCAGCACACACTAACACAACAGCTTGAGAGAAGCCAACCCAAGGCCAGCACAGGAGTCTAGCTTCGGTCTCTATGGAGATGATGGGGCTGTCTGTCTGGCCAGCTAGGTACCGTCTCTGTCTCTATGCCAACCCCTAGGTGGAGGACAAGGGGGAGGAGCCAGTGGCCGGCCACAGGAGAGCAGGGATAAATAAATAGGAGGAGGAAGTTGATGTCAAGCAGGTGTTCAAGGAGAAAGTGTCAGCCAAGCGGGCCAGGCTGGGGAGAAGTGCTGCCTCTGCAGCCTGATAATAAAGACTTAATTCAATTAGTGCTTCTGCACTGGTGAGCAGAGCCCAGGCTGGCTGTCAGAGAGCAGGGCAGAGGAGAGGTACAGGCAGGGCACACGCCCCGAGCACCTAGACACCTAGCCCTGTACTGCCATACGCACAAGCACTCACGCGATTACCCACATAAGCACACGCACACAGGCAGGCACACACACACACACACACACAGACACACACACACACTTGTGTGGACATACTTTGCAGATGTATTGTATGAGCACCCCTGGGGCACTTATACATGTAGCTGCCCAGACACTGAGCCCTGCCTACACACCTCTCCCACACACTCACTCCAAGCACACACACACACACACACACACATACATCAATTCTGTATACAGTATTATACAGTACAAAGGAACTCTAGCTCGTTCTCCATCCTCCTACTCAATTCACCTTCCTAAACCTCTCTACCTTTACCTCCTTCCCCTCCTCACTCCTAAACCTCTTCTCCCCTCCCCCTGTGGTTGTCTCCAGTCCTGTATCTAGAGTGGCTAGCAGCAGCAGCAGCCTTGTGCTGGCCCTGGTGCCTCTCCCTCTCTATTTTGAGCTGGTGTCCCACCCTGTCCCTCTGCAGGGTGCTGTCCTGTGGGCATATGGTGCAAACCGATCCCAGATCCTCGCCCTCTCGAGGGCACAGGGGGGGCCCCCTGTCAAAGCCCCCCCCCCCTCCAGCCAACAAATCCGGGGCCTATGGCTAAGGCCCGGGGCGTGGTCAGGGAGCGTCTGCTCCTCATTGGCTGCTTGTCTCAAGTATTGGGAGGGGTCCCTGGCACTGGGGAGCAGAGCTCGGTCAGCCCTCCTCTGGCTGAAACTCTGGAGGAGGAGGAGGAGGAGGGGCTGGGAGGAGGAAGGGTAAGAAGAGACAGTGAGGAAGAGGTAGAGAAAGAGGATGTGGAGGAGGAGGACAGGACATGCAGCACCAATCTCTCTGTTTGGTGTTATGTAAAGAGAAGGAGAAAATAGGTCCTGGATGGCTGCCAGAGATCTGGGTGAATCACCGGCACAGCACAGGCTTGGCATACACACGCACGCACACACGCACACACACAGACAGATATTGTGTCTTCTGGTTCTCCAGCTGAGCCTCCTGGTGCAGCAGGAGCACGGCTGAAGAGGAGATGCGTAAGGCCCTTCAGTGTGATGGGCAGGCAGCCTGGAGGTGAGGAAGAGGAGGAGAGATGGCATGTCCTGGGCTGGAAGGCCTCTCCTCACAGGTGTTTCTGTCCTCAATCCTGCTCTTTATCTCTCTTTCTCCTCTCTCCTCCACGCTCTCTCCCCACTTTCTCTCTCGTCTCTACCTCTCTTCAGCACAGCACAGAACAACATGGTATTACACAGTGTAGAACAGTAGTATAGGATAGTTCCGTACAGTACTGGTTATATTCACACAGAGGAGGCTCCATCCACTCCCTTGACTTCATCTAGCCACCAGCCAGTCTGGAAGACCATGAACCTCGAACTCCGATGGTGAGAATGCGTCTTCATCAGTTCACCCCCACTCCTTCTCCTCCCCTCCCTCCCTCTCTCCCTTCCACCCACCCACCTCCCTCCCTCCCCTACCTACCCCCTTCTCCCTGTGATCCCCTCCTCTCTGCTCCCCAGATATCCACCCTAGGCACTAATCTGTGCTCTTAATACTCTTCATATTAGAGTACATAGGCAGGGAGGGGATACGAGAGATGGAGGAGTTGAAGATGGTCGTCCATTAATTTTGCATCACTGAATTAATTAATTCAAATCGAAGTCAATTGATAAATTATTCAGGCTTTTTGTTATGTGTGTTTGAGAGTAGGATGGGGAAATAGAGGTGAGAGCCATCTCTGATTGGAAAATTAATATTCATAACGTTTTTTAAGTGATGAGGTAATGAGACTATAGATTCAAGTTTTAACAAAGCTTTAATTAAGAACCACAGAGAGACAATCCCCTCCAAACTCCTGGGGGTCTGGTACAACGGCCCACCTTTTTAAAGTGAAGTTGCTGATTTCTGGTTCCTCCACACCTCATCATCCCTTCTCTACGGCCGCCGTCTCAGCGGCCTGACTGATCGATCTTCAAACTGACATGCGTGAACCTGTAGGAGGTCCTCCAGTCACACACGTACTGCAGCTAGCGCAATTAACACACCGGAGCCACCACTCCCCTCAAAAGAAATGATAGCTTTATTTATGTGCAATTTTCCTGTATTTATAGCGCAGCATTAGCTGTAGTCTGCGGTGGGTTTGTGTCTGTGTGTGTGTAGGGGGGAGGGTGTCGAGAGTTATGACGACAGCGCTGAAGAGATTTAAAGCAGCCCTCCTGGTGACCCTTAAGAGCTGTGCTGGATGCATTAATGTGATAGCGATATGATTATGTCGGAATGGACATGAAGAGTTTCAATTATTTACAGGTGATGTGCCCGTTGAATTGGCAATGAAGTCGCTCGTAAATTACCCCCTCTGTCTAATCAAGCCTACAGTGGAATAATGAAATAAGCCCTGCCAGCCGGGAAGGGGTCTGTCTCTGTTCTGCTGCTCAGCACCCTGGGAGCCCACGTCTGAATGACATTGGTATAAAGGCTGGGGAAATCACCTGAGACTGCAGGTTTAAATCACCCCCCCTCCTCCTCCTCCTCTCCTCCACTCCCTCAAACATGAGCAGGGAAACTACAGTGGAGAACTTCTTGCCATCCATCACATAAATAAGGTTAGGGGAGTGGTGATGTTGCTGTAGAGACACTAGTGTCGTGGGGACTTGGAGACGGTCCTCTGTCAGGGCCCAGCACGGCTGTGGATTCCAGACCAAGCTGAGCCCTCCAACTGTGGCCAGGCCGCCACGCTGGTGCAGGCGGCCCACCAGGACAGCACCGTCGTCTGGTCCTGGCCTTCCGTCAGCAGCACCAGCAGCGGGGGGCGGCTCACTGACTGATGGCTTCTTCGATTAAAGGGAATTAATTGCTGAAGCGTTTAATACCATGTTTTAATGTGTCTCCAGTGAGTGTGAGACGTGCTGCATGTCTCCCTGACATGGAGGACACCTGCCAGGACGAGGGCATAGCCGCGCCCCCTCCTCCCCTCCCCTCCCCACCTCATCCCTTCCCCCCAGTTATGCTGAAGAGCCTGCACACAGCCTGACAGCCCCCCCCCCCCCAGCTCCTCTGTCGTTAATGGGGAGCTCTATCCTGAGAGGAATGCTGGCTGACCCTTCTTTACCCCCACCAGTGTTCACACACACACCTCTCCATTGTGCTGGGTTACAGTACAGTAAAGCTATTTATAGAGGAGATCAGGATCCAGCCCCTCACCAACATAATCTATAATCACCTTAGGCTCTTTGTGCTTGGGAGAAGGAGAATAGGAGAGGTGTTGGAGTGAGGGAGAGCAAGAAAGATGGGGGGGGATGAAAAAACTACAAGGCAGAGGGATAGAGAGGGAATTATGAAAACAGAGAACCACCCCCAGTTATATGTGTCTGTGTGTGTGTGTGTGTGTGTGTGAAGGAGGGGAGGGGGGGGGCGAGTAAGTGGAGGTTTGTTTGGAGCTTCCTACTTCCCTCCTCCTATTCTCCTTTCCTCTCTCCTCACAGAGAGTGAATCTGGGGTGACTGCACCCACAATTAGGGCAGGGGAGGATTAGTGGCGAGTGGGAAGGTGGTTGGGGGCTGTTCTGTGTTTGTGCTCCGGCTGTGTGCTGCTGCTCTGTGTTGTGGGGCTGGAGCTGCGCTGCTTTTTTTTTCCCAGCATGTTTTTTAAAATAGCAACATCACAAACTGCATAACAAGCTTGGATAGGCTGAGAAGAGGGTAAAATAAGGGGGTGTCCAACAGTGCTTTGTGTGTGTGTGTGTGTGTGTGTGTGCATGTGTGTAAGAGTTTGTGGTTGCATGGGTGTGTTTGTATGTGTGTGCGTGCGTTTGTTAATGCGTGCCTGAAACCCTACATGTTTTTTCCCCCTGAATGTCTTCCAGTTTCTGTCATCACGACACACATGCTCTCTGTTCTCCCTGCCCACAATCTTTAAGTCTTCTCCTGATGGTGCCGGCCCCACCACTTCGTAGTCGCAGCATCCATTCCCAGCTCCTAAGGATAGAGAGCACATAGGGAGCCTCAGTCTTACTGCTATTATGAGTTTAAGGCAGTTAAAAGCTTTTGACCATGCTGACACAAAGACACTTGAAGGTCCATAGGAGCTGTTTTCCTTAACTGACTCCTACCTTATTTGCATGCTTGTACGTGTGCGTATTTATGTGTGTGTGTGTGTGTCTGTGGATGTGTGTGTGTGACTGCCTTCTCTCTCTGTATTTGCCATGCTAATGCCAGTAACTCTCCCTCCAATGCGTTTAGTAGCAGACAGCCTTCCCCACTCCCCTCGGCTCTGTAGCAGTGTAGCGCTGGATTGGAGACTTCCCGTCTCTCCTTTCTCCCTCTGGTCACACGCCAAGTTTAAGAGCTTTTTGGAGGCGAGGAGGTGTGACCCACACCGGGACTCTCCCTCGCTCTGCTACTCCACTCAGAGTCGTGGGGCGCACACACAGTGGTAAACCAATTTTGTTTCCAATGTTTTCACATTTTTATCCAATCACTGAGCTCTCAGAGGTTCCACAAGCTGCATGCCGCTTTTATTGGGCCTAATTAAGGATCTGTGATTTAATCCCTGTAATTCAATGGAGAGTGATGGCGTGGTGTGCCGCTGAGGGAAGCTTGTCAGAGTCCCTTGGGTAAACAGTTACAGTAGTCTTCCTGTGTGAGAGGAGGACTGGAACAGTCTAGAAGAGGCTGTCTTAATCCGGTGGACTGTACAGTACACTGTAGGGCCCAGCGTGACCTATCCAATCCCCTCTTTCCTCGATCTCTCTTTCTCTCTCTCTTTCTTTCTCTCTCTTTCCTTCTTGAAGGCACACACACACAGACGTATTGTTCTCACTCCCATTTGTTTCCCTGCCAACAAAGAGCTGAAGTGGTTTCCCTTGTTAGGTTGTTTACAGAAGTGGGCTTAAATCAGTCAGGGGGAGTGACATGGCAATGGCCACTCATTCCAATGTCTTCCAGGTACGTTCTGAACCCTCCAGGGAGTCTGGAACGGCGAGCTGCACATTTGATCCTGTGATCTATCCAATCAGTGTGATTGGAGATTGATATGCAGCTCTCAGGAGTGGCTACTGAACCCTCTGGGGTGAACGAGGTGAGGGTAAATTGGCTGGCTGGACTACAGGCTGCTTTTACCAAGTACAGACAAGCAGGCAGGCTAGTGAGTGGAGCAGGCGGGCAGGCACACAGACAGGGTAGTGAGTGGAGCAGGCGGGCAGTGGACTAGCGTGCAGGGAGGTGTGGAGACGGGCAGGGCAGAGGGAAAGTGCCCAAGGACTCTGGGCCAGGGCCAGGTGACATGGTGTGGAGGAAGACAAGGGTATGTATGTGTTTGTGTGGTGGGGCTGGGGGGGGTGTTTGTGAGGGTTTGCGTGTTTCATCCCTGCATGCTCTTCAGTCATGACACATGCAAAGCTGGGCTGTGCACCCGGAGCCGACCACTGAGCCAACCAACCAGCACATTTTAATTGTTCCTTGTGTCAGAAATAATACATGTTGTTTTCCACACTGTACTGCTCACCCTCAATCCAATCCAAAATGTCCTGTCTGTTCTGTAGCTCATAACCTGTCCCCCTGATGTACCAATCAGAGAGCAGATGGTCTCAGGGGACCAATGAGGACAGGGTAGTTGATAGAGTTGGTAATAGGTAGTCCGGTTTGAGAGGGGAACCGGGTTGATGACTAATGTTCCCTGTATGGAGCACTGGTTCCGCCTGCAGCTCCCATCATGTCTCTGTATGAGTGCAGACAGTTAGGAGTTTGTGCAGGAGCCAGCCTGGCCGAATGCTTCCTACCGCTCCTATCTGTCAGCGTGTCAGGAGGTAGGGAGGAGAGAGGGGGCACTACAGGAGCCGCTCGTTACCACACACACGTCTGGAGAAAAGGAGGAGGGCGCAGACAGACGAGGGAAGCAGACCCAAGTCTGAGGGTGTACCATTTCAAATCACTGACACCCCCCCGCCCCATACCGCTCCCCCCACAAACACACACACCCCTCACCCCCCTCACCTCGGTCCAACTCTCTCAGAATTTATCACCACAAAAATGTTGACTCTGGATTTTTTCAAGTAAATACCTTAACTAATTAACAAAGTAATTAAGGCAAACAAATTGATTGATACAACATTTTGGATTGCACTTTTGCTTTTCTGTCTCTGTCAGGCTAAATTCCTCTCTCTGGGTCACCAGAATGGAAGGGAACTTGTAGCCCTCATTCTTCACTGGATCATTGATTTAGCTAAACAAAGGCCAAATTGACATTTATTCTCCTCCTGGCATTTGAGAATATTTCACACAAACAGCATGGCTAATAACACATTCAGAACGTGTATGTGTGTGTGTGTGTGTGTGTGTGTGTTCAGTATGTCTACAATTGGGTGTGTGCGTGTGTTTACAGAGTGGCACTCCTTTCCACTCTGAACACCTTGCACTCTGGCTCCTTGGCTGT
Organism: Osmerus eperlanus; assembly: GCF_963692335.1. Lineage (NCBI taxonomy): Eukaryota > Metazoa > Chordata > Actinopteri > Osmeriformes > Osmeridae > Osmerus > Osmerus eperlanus. Next base: position 14,660,765 of record NC_085021.1, read on the forward strand.
CCATAGATCATTGAGCTCTTAGTAAGGGTCTGGAGAGCAGAGTGCTCCCAGTTGTGTATGGTAATTGAGCGACAGAAAGTGGCAAGGTCTGGTACAACTTCCAGCCTCCCGTCAACATCGATCCACTAAATTTATGTTGTGAGCTCGCCGTCAAATAGCCAGGGCAGAAATCAAGCTCTGCCCTTGACAATCAGTAATCTATAGCGACTGAATTAGTGTGCATTAGTGATCGGGCTTCTGTTTGGTCACCATGCAGAAACGCTATACGGTATAGGAAAGCTTCATTAGAACTGGGGAAACTTCCTCAGACTTGTCGTGCCTGGCTGAGCTAGCTGTCACTGGAGAGGCTGATAATGATGGATGTTCACCTCCAGTCCTCCAGCCCATCAGTGGACTCACTAATGGATGTCGCTTGGCCTTGAGCTCATCTAACGCTCATCAAATTTAGGCTTACATTCTGACTTGACTTACACCAGAATTTATTTAAGTGTTTCCTCAAATAGAAATGTCCTGTTTCCAATGGATGGCTCCTGTTTTCCATACAGCAACAGTATGGGCTCCAGCTGAGCTGTGCAGTGGCAGGGAGGGAGTTGGCCCGGAGAGGAGAGGTGAGGGGAGCGGGCCTGAGGTCACTGTGCTGGCCCACAGCATGGTGGGTGGGGGGTACTGTGACACAGTGCTCCAGCACCCCTAATTAAATTGGCCAGTGTCATGTAGCGTGGAAGCAAGTGGCTCAGCAGATGTAGCGCTATGTTAAACTTTATGTTGCTTGAAAATGGCTTCCGTTCCAAGTGCATTCAAGACTGAGATCGTCTGGCTGTAAAATGATCTGTTTTATGGGGCTGTTATCAGGGCGATATTCCTTAAAGATGCAGTCCTCCGTACAGTGGAATTCTCCCACTGCCGGTGAAGCAAATTGATACGTAGAGATCAACAGAGCAATGCCCTTCTTTGTGACCTTGTCTCTGCACCTGGCTGCTCCAAATCATTTTCTCCATAATGTCTGAGGAGGCAGAAACTCACATTTTGCCTGTTGGAATGTTATTCATTTCAGTTTCTATGATGAAGAGGAGAGGGCTGTGTGTGTGTGTGTCTGTGTGTGTGTAAGTTTGCATGCAGTGTGTGTAAATGTAGTGTGTGTATCTTGATCTGTGTGTGTGTGTGTGTGTCTTTTCTTTGGCTCTGGCAGTCCAGCACTGATACACGCACTGTGGCTGTGCTCCATTAGGTGGGCTGTATATTAAACAGGGGACTGACGTCAGCGCTCTGCTGGAGAACGTAGCCTGGGAGTTGGGGGGTGGAGGGGTGGGACTGTGTGTGTGTGTGTGTGTGTGAGTGTGTGTGTGTGTTTGCGTGAGTGTGTGTGTGCATTGGGGGGGGGGTCTCTGTTGCTTCTGTTTTATTCTTTAATGTCCTTATTGTCCCTCCCCAGGGACTCCCCCTCCTCCCCTCTGGATTTGTGGTCTGCTGGAATCTATTGATCAGCCTGTGAACGCTGGCATCTCTGAAGAGGGGGGCGAGAGAGGGAGGGGGCTGCTGTGTGTAGTGGAGAAAAGACCAGCAGAGAGAAAGCAAGAGAATAAAGGGCTCTGGCTTTTTGCCTGGCTATATTAAAAACTTTAGGTCCAGTTTATTAGTCGCACTGCCAGTGCTGTTTTATCATGTTGCCATGGACATTTAACTCCACGTGAGCTGAGCTAGTCTGTGTGTGTGTGTGTGTGTGTGTGTGTGTGTGTACACGCATGTGAGCCTGCTTGCATGCATGTGCGCGTCATGTGTTTGTGACGAGGCTGTGATTGATTGTCAGCCATGACCACTTGGCTTTATAGCTGAGCTGAATCGCCTAGAGGCTAGTAAATAACCCCAGCTTGACTGTAGAGCTGGCCCCAGGAGGGGGCTCATCAGAGGGAAGGCCCATGTCGGAGATGACACCACCGGCCTGGAGGACCATGGCCACCTGGGGGCTGGAACAGAAGGTCAGGAGCTCATGGTGATGACATGCAGTCTGAGTCGGGTTGATGTGACCCATGTCGTTTCTCCAGGCTCAATGTGTTGAACAGGCAGCTCAGGCAGAGTGTGGATGTGCTTGTGGATGTGCATGCGTGGAGGTGTGCAGACGACTTCTTATAGCTACATGTGTGTGTGTGTGTGTGTGAGTGAGTGAGTGTGTGTATCTTAGAGAGCATGTGAGCTGTTGTTGAGGGAGGAGCAGAGAGGCTTCTACAGTTCTTCTCTCCCTGGAATTGTTCACCTACCAGTCCAACACGTCCAGGTGACATTCCCCACACAGCACCCAAGACACGACAGCACACAGCCAATCACACTATCAACAGGGCCAAATACCCCATTGTTATAGTTGGAGAAGGACCGCTACTAGCTCGAGCCATACCTGGAGGCTGGTGGTGATATCTGTACTGGATGTGTCTACCATGCTGTGGGCTGGTGGTGATATCTGTACTGGATGTGTCTACCATGCTGTGGGCTGGTGGTGATATCTGTACTGGATGTGTCTACCATGCTGTGGGCTGGTGGTGATATCTGTACTGGATGTGTCTACCATGCTGTGGGCTGGTGCTGCTGTCAGTGCTGCTACCACACAGGCCCTTCCTCCCCTGAAACAAGAGACAGCAGAAACAAAACACTGGCCCGCACCAATAGATTCATATTTTTTATGTACATGTATGTGCACATTTAGATTCATAAGAGTGGGTGCTCCGTCGATGCTGTTTCCTAAGGACCTCCAGCCCCCGATAAAAGGAGAAACAAGGCAGGAATAAGAAGTTCTAGAAGATGAAAGGGCTGAGAGCAGCAGAAGGGTTCTGTCAGGATCATCTCTGGGTTCTCCTGCTTCTAGATGGAAAGAAGTCGGGATGGGTGGGAGAACATACCTACACAAAATGATATAAATTACCTCCGTCATGGTCTATATGGTTCAATTTAATGTGCTTGTAATGATAAATGATTTTGGTTATGAATCCACAGTAGACCTGAGTGCGGTCTGAGCAGCAGGACTGCTAGAACAATTGCAGCTGTCTCCCGGGGCTGTGGCCATTAGTCAATAAATTAGAAAGTAATTAGTTTCTGCTTCTGTGGCTCTATTTGAAGCGCTTCACACACGTGTAATGAAAATGTATTGGGGCTGTTGATCCGGAGGAGAAAGGAAGGTAGAAGATTTGCAGCTTGTGATTCTAATGCAGGATGTCCATCTGTTGCCGTTAGCGACAGGTAAAGTTAGGAAAGATGACCATGGAAGGCTTCACCAGAGAGAGAGTAAAGAGAGAGAGAGAGTATTGTTAGAGTCAATTAGCTCATAGCTATGAATATTTTACTGTCTTTAGATACTTAATATGAAGCCGCTTATTTAGAATTCATGGATTGAAATGCTTGAGTAGCCTTAACAAGACCTTTAGAGGGAACAGCTAAATGAACCTGACCGTAATCAACCTCTGCCATGTGCAGCTCTCCGCTGCTTTATTCTGCTGTGCTTTTTCCTGCTCTCTTCTGCTCTATTCTGCTATATTCCGCTCTATTCTGCTCTGCTCTATTCTGCTCTATTCTGCTCTATGCTGCTCTACTCTATTTTGCTCTATTCTGCTCTATTCTGCACTGCTCTATTCTGCACTGCTCTATTCTGCTCTATTCTGCTCTATTCTGATCTGTTCTGATCTGCTCTATTTTGCTCTGCTCTGCTCTAGTCTGCTCTGCTCCATTCTGTTCTATCTACTCTACTGTACTCTCATTGTACTCTGTTGTGCTCTGCTCTGCTACGCTGTGCTCTGTCTGCTCTGCTCCCTCTGTGTGTGTGTTTGTCTGTGTGATGATGCTGATTGCGATGGTGGGTGTGATGATAATAACACAGGCCTGTCAGGCGTGCAGACAGGCTTGCTCCAGCAGAGAATCCCAGAGCACCATGCTGATTGACTTCCTCTTTGTTCTTGTAGCGTCTGTGTTTGGGCCAGTGGCGATGTCCTCGTTCTGCATAAAGGCCACTACGCTTAGCCAGACTCCTTTACCTGGGGAAGAGAGAAAAAACAGTCTGATTATACGCGTCAGGTTTACCTAAT